>NC_056741.1:26313748-26492415 GCF_019279795.1 Protopterus annectens
ATATCACACAGTTAGAAGTCTAGCTTAATTACAAAAATGAAAAAATCATCTAACTTACTGACACTAAACTGAAGCTAGAATCATGTATTTAAGTGGATGAATTATGTACTGAAGTTGGTTTGAGAGCGCCAAAAAAAATACTGTAAACACATTATCCTAGTGCAGTACCTACGCAGAAGCTGCAGCCTACTTCAGTCAGCAATGGGCTGAGGTACAAAACCTTTTCTGGATATGTAAAGTACAGTTTTGTACCTACCATAAATGTAGATGTTCGAGTGTTCACCCTACTGCAGTCATCACACTTGGGTTATCCTGTCGTCAGGTGGTCCCGCAGTCGGCCAGATTTCCAAAGTCTTGGTCCGACGTCGGTTGCTGTCGCCTCATCCCTGACGTCAGTGCGCCAGGGGTACATATATTGCAACCAACACCATTTTCTTCAGTTTTTCTTGCCCCAGATGTCAGGGGTCCCCAAAAAGGTGATCCAAATTAGTACCAAAAGGTGTGAACACTGTACAAACACAAAATCCCTTCAGCTATAAGCAAATACATCAGAAAGGCATAGCAAAGATTTAGCCAATAGTTCAGAGGGGTTGGAGGGAGGGTAACCTAGACTGCAGCAGGGTGAACACTCGAACATCTACATTTATGGTAGGTACAAAACTGTACTATGTTCATCGTGTTACCCTGCTGCAGTCATCACACTTGGGTTGAGTCCCAAAGCTACGGGAGGGTGGAGGCATCATTGAGGGTTAGTGGAGGCAATGAGGCCCTGCAGAACTGCAGTGGCGAAGCCTGCCCTGCACTTAGAATAAAGAGGTAAGTGATGGTGTTTTGTGATGGTGTGTACAGAACTCCAAGTTGCAGCTTCTAAAATTTCCTTGGTAGGAACCCCCCTGAGAAAGTCTGTAGAGGTAGCTGTTGCCCTGGTAGAGTGGGATCTAATGGTAGGAGGAACTGGTTTCCCATGATGGGTATAGCAGAATCGTATGCAATGGCCTATCCATTTAGCAATGATTTGCTTGGATATGGCCCTCCCTTGAGAAGCTGTAGCATAGGAAACTAAGAGCTGGTCAGTCTTTCTGAAAGCCTTAGTTTTATCCAAGTAGTAACGAAGCTGCCTGTGAATGTCCAAGGATTGCAGGAGTCTCTCACCTTTGTTCTGTGGATTGGGGAAGAAAGTGGGTAGGTGGATGGTTTGATTTAAAGCTACACTGGAAACCACCTTAGGCATGAAGGAAGGATTAGTTCGTAGAGAAACTTTGTCTTGATGAAAAATGAGGAAAGGTTCCACTGCCATAAGTGCCTGTAATTCTGAGACTCTCCTAGCAGAAGTTATTGCCAGGAGCAGGGCAGTCTTCCAGGATAGGAACTGAGGGTCTGCAGAAAAAGCTGGTTCAAAGGGAGGTAGCGTTAGTTTTTCCAGAACAAAGTTGAGGTCCCATGTTGGTGTAGGGGCTCTTCTAGGTGGTCTAATGTTTTTTGCCCCTCTGAGGAACTGCCTTAGAAGAGGATTTGAAAATAAAGGTGGATTAGTGTCGTAGTGAGCTGAAGTAGCTGAAGCATGGATTTTAATGGAAGAGAAGGAATGTCCTTTATGCAACATCTCAGCTAAATACTGCAGAAAGTAAGGCTATGAGGCAGAGTTGTGTCTTGGCCTTTAGCATGGTTCCAAGCACAAAACCTTTTCCATTTGTCCGAGTAAGCCTTCCTGGTGCTTGGCCTCCTGGCCTCTAGAATAACATCCAGTACTGCTTGTGAAAGAGGGGCTGGTGGGATGCTTAATTGATTTGCCATGCAGCCAGGTTTAAGGTTTTGATCTGGCTGTGTAGAATCTGCTTGTCTTGCTGCGTGAGCAAATGAGGTATTTGAGGCAATCTCCATGGTGGGCTGTGAGCCATATTCTTCAATAGCGGGTACCAGTGCTGGCGTGGCCAGTCTGGGGCTATGAGAATCAGTCGAGGTTTCTCCTTTTTGACCTTCAAAAGAACCTTTGTGAGAAGAGGCAATGGAGGAAAGGCATATGCTGTCAGGTTTTTCTAACTGAAGGAGAGAGCGTCCACTTTCCAAGCTTGATGGTGGAATGTCCTTGTACAAAATTTTGTCAGCTGGTAGTTTTGAGGACTGGCAAACAGGTCTATATTTGGTAGACCCCATCTTTGAGTTATCATTGTAAATATTTGTGGGTCTAGCTTCCACTCGTGGGGATCTTTGATGTTTCTGCTTAGGTCATCTGCCAATGTGTTTTTCTGTCCTGGCAGGAATTGAGCTTGTAACTGAACTTGGTAGGCCAGAGCTGTGTTCCATAAGATTATTGCTTGCCTGCAAAGAGGGTAGGAATGTGTGCCTCCTTGTTTGTTTATGTACCACATTACTGTGGTGTTGTCCGTCTTTATTGCAAGTTGTCCTGGCTGTAGTAGATCCTTGAAGGCGGTCAGAGCTTTCTGTACAGCTAGCATATCTTTTTGGTTTATGTGCAGTTTTCTTTGTTCTGCAGTCCATAGGCCTTGAATGCATTGCCCTGCCATGTGTGCCCCCCCCCAGGCATAGTCTGAAGCATCTGTTGTGATAGTTTGCCTGGGTGGGGGCAATGTGAAAGGCTGACCCTTGTTGAGGTGACATGCCTGTGCCCACCACAGAAATTCCTGTTGAAGGCAGGGAATGAAAGATATCACTGTGTCCAAGCTGTGGCTGTGTTGAGACCATACGCTTTTTAGGTACCACTGTAATTTCCTCATATGCAGTTTTGCAAATGGTATTATCAGAATGATAGATGCCATGAAGCCCAAAGCCTGCAGAATTTTTCTTGCAGTTAATTGGGTCTTTGTTGCCATTGTCTTGAAATATTGAGTCAGTTGTAACTGCTTGTCTGGTGTAAGATAAGCCTTCTGGGCAGTTGTGTCCAAGCTGGCACCCAGGAATGTCTTTTTGTGAGGGTACTAGTTTTGACTTCTTTTCGTTTACTGTGTACCCCAGACAATTTAGTAGATGCTTCACAAAAGCCAGATGTTGTAAGAGAATGTCTTTTCTTTCTGCTTGGATGAGGCAGTCGTCCAGATATGGATATATTTGAATTCCTCTTTGTCTGCAGTATGCAATTACTGGTGCCAGGCATTTTGTGAATACTCTGGGCGCAGCAGATAAGCCAAAGGGCAGTGCAGAGAACTGATAATGGGTTGAACCTGCAATGAAACGGAGGTATCTTCTGCAACTTTGTCTGACAGGGACATGCAGGTATGCCTCCTTGAGGTCCAACGTTACCAGCCATGCTTCCTTGCCCAACATGGGAAGTAGTTGCTGTAGTGTTAGCATCTTGAATTTGGGAACTTGTAAGTAAGTGTTTAGAATTGAAAGGTCCAGAATTGGTCTCCAAGCATTTTCTTTTCTAGGTACTAGGAAGAGTCTTGAGTAAAATCCTTGGCCTTGCTCTTGAGATGGTACCCTTTGAATGGCTCTCATGGCCATGAGAGCTGTGATTTGTTTTTGAGCCTCGGCCCTTTGACTTTGTGGCAGGTTTGGCATTCCTCTTTTTAATGGCAAGATGTGAAAGTGGAATATGTATCCTCGTAAAATTATGTCTAGAACCCATTTGTCCTTTGTGATCATGTGCCAGTTGTCTGCAAATAGTGCTAGTCTTCCCCCAAGGGGGCTGATAAAAGAGTTTTGTTTGGCCAGCTGAGGTGCAAGTCATTGAGTTTGCCTTCTGGTGGGTTGAGACCTGTCTTCTCCTCCCTTCTGGGTTGGAGTGCCCCATTGGCGAGACTTATACTGAGCTTGTGGTTGTCCTCTGCCCCTTGGGCGACTGTATTTACCCCTCTGAGGCCTGTCAGTGGCTGGAAAGGACCAATTTTTTGTTGGCCAGTATCTGCTGAAGCGAGGGGGTTGAACTTGTAGGAAATCTTTGACTATCTGCATTGATTTAGCCTTATCTTCCATTTTTTTTAAAACTTCTTCTGCTTTAACTCCAAAAAGAACATCCTGCTTTAAGGGAGCATCTAGTAGTTTTGCTTTAACATGATCAGGCAGACTTTGTTCCTTTAACCAGGCATGCCTACGTATAACTGATCCAGTGACAGCTGCTCTACAGGAGGCCTCTAAAGAATCAAACCCACATTGTAAGGTATGTTTGCCCACCTGCTCGGTGGCGTGCAACAAATCCTGTACTTCTTTCATTTCAGACTGTTGAGGTAGGGTGGTTATCTTTTAGTTATGTACTCACCATAACTTCAGATGTTTGGGATCCATCTCGCCTACATTCTGACTGATGGGGTTCGAAGCCGATCCCTCGGCTCCAACTCGGCACGCTTATGCCAAAGAGCGAAGTCTCTTATTGGCTGAGCTTACTATATCCCAGGATGCACCACTACCAGTCCCCCAGATCTAGTTTGTCCGCATACATGCACACATGCACGCACTGCTTATATAACATAGACAGATGATACAAGATAAAAACAGTAGAACTCAAACCGTTCAATCTCTTCTGATCTCCAAGGCAGGGGGAAGGAGGGTAGATAGAATGTGGCGAGATGGATCCCAAACATCTGAAGTTATGGTGAGTACATAACTAAAAGATGTTATGTGATCCTATCTCGCCTACATTCTGACTGATGGGACAGTGTCCCTAGTACCTGAATCCTGGGTGGCTCACTGGAAAACACTCCTGAGTACCGTGGAACCAAATGATGCTCGCCCTTTAGATGCTACATCCAATTTATAGTGGGAAATGAAAGTGTGCGGGTTGGACCAAGTAGCCGCAGCACAAATCTCAGAAATAGCGAGCTTGGAATGGAATGCAACAGAGGTAGCCATAGCTCTAGTAGAGTGGGCTTTGACGGATGTTGTAAGTTGTTTATTTGAAGAGGAATAAGCCTGAGTAATGCAATCTCTGATCCATTTTGCAATAGTAGCTTTAGTGATGGTTTTGCCCAGTTTATTATCTGAAAAGGACACAAACAACTGATCTGTTTTCCGAATTTGTTGAGTCCTATCTAGATAGAAGCGCAATTGCCTGTGAACATCCAATGTATGCAAGGTGTATTCTGCTTTGTTTGAAAATTTTGGAAAGAAAACTGGTAGCTCTAGAGATTGTTGGAGACAGAGATTAGAACAAACTTTTGGAACAAAAGATGGATTAGGCCTAAGTGATACTCTATCCTTGTGAAAAATCAAATACGGTGGTTTGATAGATAGGGCTTGAAGTTCTGACACTCTTCTTGCAGAGGTAATTGCAACTAAGAAAGCAGTTTTCCAAGACAGGTATTTCAACTCACATGTAGCAGCCGGTTCAAAAGGGGAAGATGTTAAGGTAAGTACCAAATCAAGATCCCACGGAGGCGCAGGATGAAAAACTGGGGGTCTTAAAAGTACAGCACCTTTCATGAAAGTTTTACATAATCTGCTGCTCATCAACGGTGGGTCTATGGATTCGTGAAATTTGGAGATAGCTGCTAGTTGGACTTTAATAGTAGAGACTGAAGATCCTTGATTAAACAAGGATGTCAAAAATTTCAAGACCTCTGGTATCGGGGCAGTGATAGGGTCTAAGCCTCTAAGTTGAGCCCAGATCGCAAACCTCTTCCACTTACTGTGATACAATTTCTTAGTGGAGGGTTTGTGGGCTGAAGATAAAATGTGAATAACTTCCGGGTCCAAGGTGTGATTTCTGACTATAGTCGGAAGTGGAGGAGCCAAGCTGCTAGTTTCAAAGTGCGAAGGGACTGGTGCTGTTGTCCCGACTGATGAATCAGAAGGTCCGGAGTTAGATCCAAAAACCAAGGACCGTCCAGAGCATATTTCTTTAGGTAGGGGAACCATACCTGACGAGGCCAGTACGGAGCAATTAGAATCATTGTGGACCCCAATTGGGAAGCTTTCTGGATGACTTTGGGGAGGAGCGGAACTGGAGGGAAAGCATAAAGTAGTCCTGTTGGCCAAGGTTGGACTAGAGCATCCGTAGCTGTCTCCCTGACGCTGGGTCAAGGAAAGAACCTTTTGCACTTCGTGTTTTGTGATGTTGCAAACAGGTCGCAGCACAGGGTCCCCCATCTTTTGAAAACCTGAGCTGCTACTGCTTCGTTCAGAGACCACTCGTGAGGAGAGAGAATAGTCCTGCTTAGTCTGTCCGCCAAAACATTGGATTTTCCTGGAATGTGGGTTGCTACCAGGAAGCGGTTGGTAGCTACCGCCCATTCCCACACCCTCATGGCCTCTCTGCAAAGGGGGTAAGATCTGGTCCCTCCTTGTTTGTTTAGATACCAGACCACCGACATGTTGTCTGTTTGGATAGCGATAATGCCTTGAGGGAAAAACTTGTGGAGGGCCTGTAGGGACAGAAGTACAGCCCTCATTTCCAACACATTGATATGGAGAAAAGTTTCGTTTGGAAGCCAAGAACCCTGAACTGACCTGCCCAGACAATGTCCCCCCCCCCACCCCGTCTGGGAGGCATCCGTTGTCAAGGTGGCCACCGGAGGGGGTATAACAAAAGGTCTTCCCTGATTCCGATTGGATGACTGTAGCCACCAGCGGAGGTCCCGTTTGCACGTTTCTGTAATCAGTATGTGATGATTGAGAGGGAGATCCTGAAAAGACCATTGTGTCGATAACAGCCACTGAAGAATCCTCATGTGCAATCTTGCCAGAGGAACTAGAAGAACCGTGGCAGACATTGAACCTAAAAGTTGCAGGACCAACCTGGCTGGGGCTTTGGATCTTAGAAGCAGGGCTCGGACTTGACCTTGTAATGTTTGTATCCTTTCGGAAGGAAGGAAGATTCGCATCAATTTTGAGTCTATCTCTGCTCCTATGAATCTTATTCGCTGAGAGGGCAGCAAGATAGACTTTGACCAGTTGAATGTAATTCCCAGGAAAGCACCCAGGGAGATGGTGGCTTGTAGGTTCTCTAGTAGTAGATGCCTGGTGGTGGCAGTCAGGAGCCAGTCGTCCAGATAGGGAAACACTTGGAATCCGAGACTCCTCAGGTGAGCAGTCACTACTGCCAAACACTTGGTGAACACCCTGGGGGCTGTGGTGAGACCAAAGGGCAGTGCACAAAATTGGAAAGGACTGTCTCCCAGGCTGAAGCGCAGATACCTCCTGGACGCCTGATGTATCGGTATGTGATAATAGGCGTCCTTGAGATCTATGGAGCACATCCAAACATCCTTCTCCAACAATGGGAGAATGGACTGTAAAGTGACCATTCGGAATTTGGACTTCATGACGGACTGGTTTAGTTTGCTGAGATCCAAAATGGGTCTCAGGTCCCCTGTCTTTTTTGGCACTAAAAAGAATCTTGAGTAAATTCCGGATCTGATCTGGTCTGAGTGGACCGGTTGGATGACTCCTTTTTCTAGCAGCTTTGAAGCTTCTACCGCTGCAATTTCCCTTTGACTGGGTGGTGGGTCCGGGATTTTTTTGGACGGGGGGGTGAGTGTGTGAGGGAAATGGTGTAACCTCCGGCAATAATCCGAAGCACCCATCTGTCCTGAGTAATAGACTCCCAGGCTTTTAGGTGCTTGGCAAAATGGCACCCGACTGGCTCCGGAGCAGCACAGCCGGGCAATCCCTCATGAAGTGTGGGAGGCTGAAGAGCCACGAAAGGACTCGCGGTCTCCAGTGTTGCGGGGCCCTCTGCCGCCTCTGGGACGGCGTCTCCCAGAAAAATTTCCCCGTCCTCTGCCTCTGGAAGGGGAATCTTCCTGCTGTTGAGGAAAGAACTTCTGTGATTTGCGGAACCACATCTTCCTCCTCTTTAGCCTTGGGATAAGGCCGAAAGGGAGTGGAATAACGGCTCACGGCAGATAAGGTCTTTCCTTCTTGCTCACAGCGGTAAGAGTGTCTTTACCTTGGGTCCAAACAAAGAGGACCCATCAAAGGGAGCGTCGGCAAAGGAAGACTTGAAGGCCTCATGAAATGACATTACAACGGAGCCAGGCTTGTCTCCGTGAGCCACGCCTGTGCCTGCCGCTTGCCCCTTCGGCCGCATATGAAATGAGCCTCATGGACGAAGTTAGAAATCGAGTTAAGGATAGCCAACTGAGAGCTAACCGACTGGGCTAGCTGCTCAGGTAGGTTACCTGAGAGGGAGTCTGACAGCTCCTTGACCAGATCCCTCTGTAGTCTGGTGAAATGTGCCAAATAATTCAGGGACCTCAGAGTGAAGGCCGCTGAAGTTAGGGTGCGCTTCCCGCATCGTCCATGCTCCTAGACTCCTTATTAGGAGGATGGACGGACGCTGAAGCCTCTGCCACGTCCTGCTGGGTAGCAGATGCCACCACCATGGCATCTACAGCCACGCCTTTAGTTAAGAACTCCTTCTCGGGTGGGGCAGACAAAAATTTGTTAGGCGAGAAGGCACTGGTTCCACAGTATCTGGATGTTCCCACGCCCTCCGACAAACCAAATCCAGGAGCTCGCCGAAGGGCGGAGACACCCAGGAGGCGGAGGGCTGAGCCCCGAAGGCCTTGAGGAACACAGACTCATCAGCAGAGGGGGGTTTGGAATTCCAGCCGCCTCGTTGCTTAAGGATCTCTAGAATGTCTGCAAATGAGACATCATCCGAGGATGACTTTGGGGACCCCTCCGCATCATCAAGATCAGTGTCCCAAGTAAGAGACTCCGGGGAGTCCACGTGCTTCCTCTTGCACGATCTCTTCCTTGGGGCTCCTCCAAGACAACTCAAGAACCCTCAGGAGGAGGGGAACCCCAGTGGGGTAACCTCAGTCCCCGGGCTCCGCTGCCTAGAGACAGGGGAACTGCCAAAGACCCAGTCTCCATGCCCAGGGAAGGTGCCGGTAAGCCGTGAGATGGCCGAAGAAAACTTGGCCAAGGCACTCCTCATAGCTCTGAAAGCCGGACCCCAGAATCCTGGGAATGTCCGTCCCCGAGCCATGATAGCAGACGGAAGTCCCGCGCCGGGCACCGAGAGGGAGGCTCGGAACCGACAGCATTGGTCCTGAAACGTCACCCCGGTCCGCCGAGGAAGTCCGGGCTAAACTCAGACCCGGCCGGGTTGGAGTAAGGGTCCGAGCCGACCCTAGATCTCTACTGGCTCCATCAGCACCTGCTCGGAGCCGGGCGGTCGGAGGAGGAATGGCAATGGAGTGGCTATTGGCTCAAGCCAACTGGGTCGGAGCCGAAACAAATTTTTGAAAGACTGGGGACTGGAACAGTCTTTGGAGCACCCTGTCTATGTCCGAATCTGACATCCTCGATGACCTGGAAGAGACCGAACGGGTCCGGTAGGTCTCTCCAACGGCTCCAAGGGACTAGGGACCGCCCGAGGAGACTCAATAACTATCGTGCCGAAGGAGTGTCCAAACCAATTTCCATCGGTGCCGAAGAGGACTTCGCGCCGAGGAGGAAGTGTCTGAGCGACAACCTTCATCGGCTCTGATATCAGTGGAGCCGATGAAGGTGACCCGCCTCTCGATGCCCCAGCCGTCGGCTCCGAACCCAGAGGAGTCGAGACTGGAGGCATCGAGGCAGACCGTTCCACCCTCGGCTCCGAAGTCCTTGGAGCCGAAGGAGAAGCCTGCCTATGTCTTTTGGCGGTCGGGTCCGACGGACTGGTCGGAGCCGACGCCCTTTTCTTTTTAGCAGGAGAAGGAGAGGATGCTTCTTCAAAAGAGGGTTTTATTAGGCCTTTCAAAATGAGTTTATTTTTCCTCTCTTGGAGGACCCTCGAGGAAAACGCGTGACACACGCTGCATGACTCCTGCAAATGTTTGGCGCCCAAACAATAAACACAGAGAGAGTGGTCATCTGTGATTGACATCTTAAAATTACACTTAGTGCATTTCTTAAAGCCCGAAGGCCTAGGAGCCTGAGACATTATATCCAAATTAGTAACTCTATCACAGAAAAAAACATAGAAAAACTCTTCACTTTTTTTTTTTTTTTTTAAAGACTGTCACTACAATAATTAGTTTACAGTTGCCGATTAAGGTTGCTAGTCCGACAACAACAGAAAGTTAACTAAAGGGATCCAAAAACCCCTAAGGATTCTGAGACAATTGACTGACAGGGAAAGCCTTTGAACTCAAAGGGGGCCTAGTCAGAACAAACTCGCACCATACACAAATTTTTTACACAAGAAAATAACCAGTCATACACAAAAAGTACTGAATAGCTGTTAAAACAGCTTTTTGAAGAATAATTAGAGATTTCCTGACAGAAAGTTAGTGAAAAAAACACTACTTAGCTCAGCCAGCGGCAAACGAGATCTGGGGGACTGGCAGTGGTGCATCCTGGGATATAGTAAGCTCAGCCAATAAGAGACTTCGCTCTTTGGCATAAGCGTGCCGAGTCGGAGCCGAGGGATCGGCTCCGAACCCCATCAGTCAGAATGTAGGAGAGATAGGATCACATAACATCTTTTGTTTTAATTGAGAGATCAGAAATTGCTGATACTTAAGCATATGAAATTGACAATTTAGTGCTCTCATATCTAAAGTGGCCAAGGTGTAAACCTCCCCCCCCCCACCTGTCTAGTGCTCTTAAATCCCTTTCAGAAGGTACTGGATTTTTAGCCATGGAAGCCTTAGCCCCCTTGGGACCCTGGGAGATAGTCTCTGGGTCAGCTACTGGGCTTTTGTAAAGGAATTTGTGGGAATCAGGTACTCTGTAGTATCTGTTAGGCTTGGCCGGGGCAGGAGGTAGAGAGTCATGGTTGAAACTGGATTCTAAGTAGACATCATCCACAATGTCCAAAACAGGAGGGATGGCTAGAGGTCTGTGTTGGGGGAGTAAAAGAAACTCTCTGAGCCTTTTCTTGGAATCAGAGTAATCCTGACCTTCCCAGAGAAAATGTTCCCTCATGGTGTGTAAAGTTTCTCCAAAAGAGTAATCTTCTGGAGGGGAAGCTGAGGGAATACAGTCCTCAGCATCAGAATCTTCATAAGGAGAGAAGGAATAGTCTTGGTCCTCAGAGGAATCCTAAGAAATCGACAGTTGTTCAGAGGAAGCAGAATCTTCCTCTTGTCTAGGCCTTTTGTCAGGAGGAGGCTGTGAACCCCTGATAAGAGAAATCAAATCTTCAGCCATTTTGAGCATCTGTTTCTTAGGCATAGGGCCTTGAACAGGAGACTGAAGTGAAGTCTTTTTCGATTTAGGAGTCTTCGACTTGGAAAACGTTTTGACTGTAAGAGTCGTCGGTCTGAAAACGCCTTCAGAAACTGATGGCATTTCAGAAGTACCGACTTCCTTGGAAGGTAAATCGTCGGAAGGGCCTGAAGTAAAAGGCTGAGTCGGCCTGGTACATTCCGTCAAAATATCTGTAGCGGTCTCGGGTTTCAGAACTGCGGTAGTCAGAGGCTGCATCGGAGCCTCACTGATAACCGGAGAACCGGAGACCGGATCAACCGAGGCCTCGGAATCGGGCTTAGGCCTGGGCTGTCGGTCCTTGTCCCTGCGCTTTTTATGCACGCCGGTCCGAGTCAGTAGCTCCGATGGCATGTTATAGTTAACTTTTCTACCAAAAAAGTGTCGTGCGAAATCAAATCGTCTTTTAATAGTACGTTTATTAAATCTAGCACAAAAACGACAAGAAGTGAGGTTGTGATCAGGACCTAGGCAAGGTATGCAATAAGAATGAAAATCCTTATGAGGTATTTGCTTCCCACAAGAAATACAATTGTTAACTTTTTCTGACATCGGTCTGAGGCAAGAAAAGTTTCCCCAACGGGGCACTTAGCTTTATAGAAGACTTCAGTCTGAAATTCGAATTCAAAAATCTCAGGAGTCGGACGACCGGCACTTGCGAACTGCTTCTGCTTCGGGCACCGCGCATCAAGAAAGACTGGAGAAAATGGCAGTTGCAATATATGTACCCCTGGTCCACTGACATCAGGGATGAGGCGACAGTAACCGACATCGGACCAAGACTTTGGAAATCCGGCCGACTGCGGGACCACCTGATGACAGGATAACCCAAGTGTGATGACTGCAGCAGGGTAACACGATGAACATCTAGTCCATCACAGTGTACACACTTGCATAGCATGCACATCTATGAGCAAAGAGAAGGATCTTATTATTCAGCTACCTGCATGTTGTTTGGATGTAGTAGAAAATGAAAGCACCTAAAGGAACCATTCGGGATGTATCTCACCCGACATCTGCAGCAATTGGAGAGACCCCAAAAGTTCCTCACCAAAAGGATAAAGGGACTCCAAAATCTGTCATATGCTGCCAGATTGAAGAAACTCCAGCTCTATTCAGTCGCATACCGTCTGCTCAGAGGTGACATGTGCCTGACATACAAGGCCATGTCCAACCCGGAATTAATGGACATGCTCCACCTCAAAAAATCCAAATCCACCAAAACCACTAGAGCAAGCGACTTAAACCTTAGCACGGATATAAATAGGACGTGGAGGGATAGATTTATCACTCAGAGACTCCTATGCTGTGGAATAAAATCCCGGTCCATGTGAGGCAGAGCACCTCGCTGACTCTGTTCAAGAGAAATCTAGACCTGTGGATGGGAGATCGTAGGTTTACCCCGGGAATCATCTCTGGGTCACTGCTGGACAGAGGCACAACAAACTAATGGGCACAGTATTTTTTCATATAAGGGGTGGCGTAAGCCACAATAATTTGGGCTAGGCTTATAAATGCCTTAGGGCAGATAGCCTAGTATAAACCTATGAACCTATGAACCTATGAAACCTAAGCAACCACATGGATGACATGCAAACTCCAAACAGAAGGCACTTCAACTGTTAAAAAAAAATCCACACACACAGTTACTACTAAGACTTGCTATAAGAAGTCTATGACAAATGTTTCTCTATCAAAATGCATACATTTGTTAACAATATACAACAAGACTCACAGGTACACGAAGCACAGGGAGAAATCATACAAAGTGCCAACTCCTTACCCAGGTAATCTCTGTACGTCCCATAAGCAAATATGGTCAGCAGGCGATGTACTCGCTCATGGGGCCCCTCCCCAAGCTGTGGAATGAAACAGATCATTAATGCAGGACACATGTATAAGATGCGCTTCTTGTTAAGAAGAATGCAATCTCATCCACCACTAGAGTTACTTTAACAATGAAAAACGCCAAGCAGATAACGAAAAGAACCACTCGCCACCACGAAGAATGGTCCAACCAACTATAATCCAATCCACTTGTTCAAATAAAAGCACTTTATTCAAGTAAAAACAGATATGAACGCCTTATAACTAAAAACACACTGCGTTTTCGTCAACTTCTTTGACTTCATCAGAAACAGTTAGCTCAATTAACCATCATTTATATGATCTCATTCATTGATTAATTATGCAATTAATTTGGAAGTTTAAAAATTTAAAGAAATAGAAATGCATACTACATAATGCCACAAACAGATGTCACTGTATAATAATACTAAACCACATAGTAGCTCTAAGTAATTAGTTACTGTTGCTTTAGTTGTTCCTTAAAAAAGAAGAACTTTTATGTGATTAAATAGAAATACTTTAAAAACTGTTTTAAAAACTACTTTGAAAATTATACATGAGGAAATTACATTCTATGAAAGAAAGGAACTACTTAAATAAATGTTTAAAATTTAACTACGTAATATATTAGATAAAAGCAAATAAATATCAATAAATATACATATGAAGTCACATATATTTAAAATGTGCATCAATGTAAAGTAGAATATTAAAGCACAGTACAATAAATTTTCATTTTGGGTTACATTCTATGTAAATGTTTACAGACCTGTTTCTATTGATCATGGGGACCTCTAGTGGCCATAAAATATGTGCCATGTATCTTCTTACAGCTTAGCTGCTCTTCATTTTAACAAAGGCAATATGGATATATGATCATTGAGCCCCGGATGTTTATCCGCACTTAAGGCTACTTGCCACCATAATTCCCTATACTCAATTGTGGTCTCCCATGGTCCTCCTCAAATGTCTTGTTGTATATGTTCTATTACCATGAACTTGAATTTATATTCCTTACATATTTTGCTATGCTTATACAACGCATTACTTTTTTTCTTGGTAATTATATCATACGTGTGCTCGTAGATCCTTTTTCTTAAGGCTCTTTCTGATTTCCCAACATAGAAGGCACCACATTTTTCACAATGGGCGAGGTACACTATCCCTTTAGTATTGCAATTAAAATAATCCTGGCTAGTTATCATTTTATTCCTACTTGCAATGTTGTAACCTTCCCCATTTATTACATAGCAGCATTGACTACAGTGTCCACATTTGTAGGTACCCTTCTTATTTGTCCTTCGGTTACTTTGGACCTTCTTACTTTCCAGGATATTGCCCATGTTCCTAGAATTTCTGTAAATCACTTTCCTAGGAATGTTGGATATACCTTCTATATCCGTGAAGGCTAAAAACTTGTCCCATTCCTTAAAAAAAATTTTACTAATTCCATTATTTATTCCATTGTACTCTGAAATTAGTGCCTGGGAAAAGTTTTCAGGACCATTATTATTCTTATTATTCACCAAGCCGGTCACACCATTATATTCTATAGATGCACTCCAATCTTGACCCCTGTAAATAGGTGCAAATCTGTTCTTCCTTTCTTCTAACACTTCATTCCTAATATGCTTGACAAAATCACTGGGATAGCCTCTCTCTATAAACATTTTTTCTAATACTTCACACTCAATGTGAAAATCCTGGTCTAAACTCGTCATTTGGCTACCTCTGACAAGCTGCCCCTTAACAATGTTCTTTTTACAATATTTAGGGTGTGCACTTTGGAAGTGTAGGAAGGAATTACAATAGGTAGGCTTTCTATAAACTCTAGTTTCATATTTTCCTTCCCATTTATATAATTCCACATCCAGATAAATCAAATTGCACTCAGAAATGCTATGTGTGAATTTTAAAAAACTAGTAGTACCATTAATATAGGATAAGAACTCATTTACCGGATTGGATTATAGTTGGTTGGACCATTCTTCGTGGTGGCGAGTGGTTCTTTTCGTTATCTGCTTGGCGTTTTTGGTGTTATAGTACTTTTTGCAGTTCCTGGTTGTTTTTACTTTAACAATGCTCAATGACATTTCAGCTCTTTTATGGGAACTAGAGAAAGTGTTCCCTGTCCTACCCACACATTTCCTACTAATATGGTCTATCACGAGTCAGACTGGTTGACTCATCAGATGAGAGTGCAAATAATGATACAGTGCAAACAAGACAAGTCTTTTCACCCAGGGCTATCAGGCATCGCACTGTGCAAAATTACAATAAGGACATTCTTGGCACCTAAGAGCCAAGTTGGCTAAGTGCGTTAATGCACTATGCTGTACTGACAAGGTCCTGGGTTCAATACTTGGCAGGGCTGGAAAATTCTGCAGAGCTCCTCGCTAACAGTCTTCAAGAGAAACCTTGACGAGTGGATGGGAAACAAAGTTTATCCCGGGGATCACTTCAATGGCTCTGCTGGACAGAGGCACAGGGAACTAATCTAAGGGGGTGGCGAAAGCCAACACATTCTGGCTAGGCTTACAAATGCCTTCGTGCAGATACCTATGAACCTATAAACGGCTACGACGAGTTGAGCAAAAGAATCATCAGATATTAACTTGACATTTGCACTGGTTTAAACAGCAAAGTAAGTCTGAATGCTATAAAATATTCATTAACTGGAAACTATACTCGTCATATAATATATTACAGCAGAAAATTAATATACTGGGTCGATTCCAAAAATCCTGCTCTCAGTACAAGTGACCACTTACACTGAGAGCAAGTCTTTCAGAATCACAGTAGACTTACACTGACGACACCTGTTTTGGAACCCAGCCCTACTGAGTAGTACCAAGATGGAAACCTGATGACCACTTTCTGACTCCTAAAACTACTACCAGCATAATGAAGAAGTATGAACTGGAATAACAATGTAATACGTTCAGTGCTGCTGAATGCTATTCTAACAGCTTGGAATCATATTTACTGTCGGTGTTACTTAGAATAACTACTCATACAATTTTCCTGCTTTTTGTTTAGTTTTTAAAACACAGATACACAGATAATGTAGTATTTTAGCAAGACATTACAAAAGTAATAATCTGTAATAAACAGAATTTAAGAATTACGATGGCATTCAAAAGTTGCTGCACGAATGCAGCAGGGTTATTTGCAATGTTTTAGTGAGATCAGCTAGCTAGCAATTCACAGAGGCCATTTATGGTAATATGCACAATAGCAGGGAAGGGAAAGAAAATTACGTATAATGAAATGTAAATGAGAAATTGTGTAAATCAGTCTATGCTAATGCCTGTAATTGCAATTTCTAGTTTAGCAGACAAGCCGTACACATCCATTCTTAAAAAGAACTGATGAGTGTTTTGTATCTACTTTGCAATCCACAAACCGTGTATGCACAAGCATTTACATAACTTATACTGATTTCCCCCAGCAAGCCCTTCAGTAGATTGTCCAAGTATGCACAAGCACAAAATGTCAATAACAGAAACATTTCTAGAAGTCAATAACCTTACATTTTCCCCTTCTAGCCAGCTAACTCATTTCGCCGTAACACAGGTATTTCTCTGATACACTGTTGCGTACTCAAGCGATTTACGTGCTTTGTCTGCAAATGACAATCGTGCACATTCATCTCTCTCTCTACAAATTCTAGTTATACGCCAATGTCCCTGAATGTTCATGCCTTAAGTACTTTATGCTTTTGTTGTACGGAAGGCACATGTTTAATCAAATGCATTTCTGTAGTCAGAGGGAAAGACCGCAGCTGACTTTATTTACATAGTGAGACTCAGTGCTGCCCTTCACGGATCAACACTATGAAAAATCAGAGAGCAGAACTACGAATACCACTCTAAGTATTAATTCTGTCAACTTCCCATACTACTAATAAACTTTTTCATATTAGCTATCATCCACTCTGTTCCCAATAACTGAAAATATTACCACATGAGTTACTAAATGCTGCCCCACCACATATTAATTTCTACACCTCTGATGGCACACATCCACCTCCCTCTCAGTAACAAAGTACATCCTGATGTTACTTTAAAGACATCCTCCCTCTGTCTTTAAAAGTCACGTTCCTTCCTGTTATGCTTTCCCACTACCAGCTTTTAATTATCAATTTACTGAACACACTTCTTAAACAGATGCCCTTATTTAACTGTGTATCATGTCAACACAGGCAACTCTATACACTTTTTTAAATCTGTTAATACTGTGTTTTAAGTAGGGGGTTAGCACCCTCCGAAATCCCCCCTTACACCTATACAGACCTAGATTAAGTATCCCTTACAAACTGGATCAATAAAATATACCCTCTGTAGAGGTGGCTGATCACAGATATGCATCCCAAGGCACAAGTAAATCTTATCAGTCACACAAATGGCATGATTTCATTTTCAAAAGAATTTAGGGAAGGATGAAAATGGTGTCCTGCCTTCCTCCTTCACTTTCTGTACCACTCTCGGTGCACCTCACTTTCATCAACATTTAAAGCCTTGCACAAAAAATGTTCTCCCCTTCTCAAGTAATCTAATGTCTTGCACACAACCTTTAGCTCTTGTACAACAAAGGGCCACAGAATGTCTTCACATTATTGCATGTGCCAACTTCTTACCAAACCATGCAATCTTCCTGTTCTCAAACTTGTATGGCTCTGGGTACCAGACAGTCACGATGCTTTGCATGGTATTTAAGTCCTTAAGTAGCCATCTGAACGTTTCTCCAGCCATGTCTTGTAATTCTTCACCTTCTGGTCTTATGCATCAACCCTGTTGTAGAACTGTGTGCTATCTTCAAGCAGATATGCTTTTCTTTAGAGTCTTTCTACAATCAATTAAGCAAGGGATTATGCACATGACCCACAGTATGTACAAGCTGCACAGTGGATCCTGTATGTGCCGAGGTGATGACCTCATCATAGCTCATGAATGGACTTGGACTTGTGCCCCTCTTCTGGTCAGTTCAGCATGTTTCCAGCACACTACACATGCTCAACATACAGCAAAGTATGCCATAAATTCCTCAGCACACGCAGTACAGTCAGATTTGAAGTACGCGCTGAAACCTGAAAAGCACACAGCATAGCAGACGGTACTAAGGAGTAATCCAGATGTGGCTAGACATGCACCCCCTGAAGCTAGAGATGCACAAACATTGAAGCTAAGCATATGGTGAATACCCTTAAAGCAAATGATAGACCAAAGGAAATGCTGAGACCTTGTTGGAAATCTTACAAATTTCCTGTGGCTTGGTAAAACGGAGGCAAGCATCCTTTATATCCAGGTGACCACTAAGGCTTGTGCCACCAGTAAAAACAGTAACTGAAGGGTGAGCATGTGATTTTCTTCACCCTTAAAGCTGACCTAGTAGTAGTACTGCTAGAGCTGCCTGGATCCAAGCAATCAATGGGGTCCCCATGAAGGACAACACATTCCTAACTTCTGCTTTGTACACTGAAGCAAATAGATCCCTCACCCAAGTGTCCAAGGTTAGCACAAATCTCAGACTCTTGCAGAAAGCCAGACCATCCCCTTTAGGTTTGGGGGAGAGCTGTGAAGAATTGGACAAAACATTAGGGGGGGGTCTAAGAGGATGGTGGGTCACTGCCCCTGTCTGCCATAATGCCTTACTAGGCTTCTTCCTCCTAACCAAATACCCTTCTCAAAAGCTCACCTTGAGTTGCTTTGGATAAAAAGGACACTGCTTTGTATGCATGATGTTATATTGTGGGACAGCTAAACAAAACAGTCTACTGTTTGAATGGTCTTGTTCTTCCTTTCAAGTTTTTTTAAAGACCTTCAGAAGGAGGCCTAAATCCATCTTTATCATTTACCAAGATATTGCTGGAGGGTGCCAATCTGTAGCCCTTCTTCAATGCAAGGAAATGGATGCAGGGTCAACAGATGGATTCCTATACAGACATTAAATCCTTGAAACGATCAGCTTTTCTGGGGCAATTGACTGAGGATCTGGTACTTGGGATGCAATTTTGAAGGCCTGGACGACAAGATGCCAGCTGACTGAGGTCATCTATGCTCAGCAGTTCAAGGTACCGCGTTAAAGTCCATTTTCTCCTTCAAACCCCATGTGAAATGCCTAAGCATAAAAAAGTGACTTACTTCTGGGCATATTTTCTGGAGGAGGCCCAAACAACAAAGTACTCATGTCATATCTTACAGGGCTATCCATCTGGGAGTGGAGGCAAACCATGGTCATCCAAGCTGAATAGCAAGTATGGTATGGGGACTCTTTTTAAGGCTGCAGAACCAGTACCCAAAGTGCTGCACTCAAAAGTAGGATCCTAGCTTGTGCCAGGCAGCCTTATATTCTCTCACAATTTGTCAGCAATCAAAAAAGGCTAGGGCGGGTGTTCCACTGTTTAAAGCTAAACCAGGGATGCACGGCCCTCAGTATCTGAAGACTCAGATGGCTGGCTACATTCTAAAGCAAAAGCTGACAAGCACAATGACTACACTCACTTTATTAGAAGTATCAAAATGAATAGAAACTACATTTTAAAAAGACTGCTATTGAGCTGACTGCCACAAGCACATTGTTAGCCATCTTTTTTGAAGATGATGCCATCAGCCTCAGAAAGATACTCAAAGAAAATCAAAAAGGTAGATGTAAGAACATTGCAATCTCAACAATGAAGAAAAAAAGAATCCCAACTGGGCATTCACTGCAGCTCTAAGGATTACCTGGATAATACTGACAGACTGGCTTCCAATTTACAGTGCAGGGAAAAAGAAAGTACAGTTTTGTACCTACCATAAATGTAGATGTTAGAGTGCTCATACAGCTGCAGTCATTACAGATGGGTTATCCTGCCGTCAGGCGGGTCCTCGTCGGCAATTCCAAAGTCTAGGTCGCGTCGGTTGTCGCCGCTTCTTCCCTGACGTCAGTGCAGGGTACAAAAGAGGCAGCCGACGCCATTTTCTTCAGTTTTTCTTGCCCCAGATGTCAGGTACCCCCAGAAGGAAGGCAAAACATAAAGTTATGCAAACATGTAAAATAGAATAATCAAAAATTAGAAGTTATGTACCTACCATAACGTTCCATCTGAGTAGGTGTATTCATTTGTCTGCAACCTGTGGGTTATGGATCCGATATCGGATCCGAACCGGCATGGTTTTCCAGCTATGGATCCAAGCTCTTAGCTCCTCCCCTCACCCATAATGCCCTGCTCTACCCTCATGACCTCAGATCGAGTTTGCCAACAGCAACAACACCCTGAAAAGGGTAACAGATAATATGCAGGAAACTGAAAGGCCAGGGGGATAGGAGGCGGGATGGTTGCAGACAAATGAATACACCTACTCAGATGGAACGTTATGGTGAGTACATAACTTCTAAATCTGAAGTAGGAGATTCATTTGTCTGCAACCTGTGGGACAGAGTCCCCAGCTACCTGAATCTTGGGCGGCCATCATGGAAGGATATTCCGGAGCACCGCGGAGCCAAATGATGCTCTACCCCTAGATGCAAGATCCAACTTATAGTGGGAGATAAAAGTATGAGATGAAGCCCACGTGGCTGCTGCACAAATATCATCTAGAGGAATCCTAGCCTTGAAGGCTGCCGAGGTAGATACTGACCGGGTTGAATGGGCATGAACACCCTCCGGTGCGGGCCTTCCTGAAGCTTGATAAGCCAATAAGATGCACTGTGAAATCCAGCGAGACAGAGAAACTTAGAAATTGGCTTGCCCAAATTAAATTTTTCAAAGGAAATAAACAACTGGTCGGATTGCCTATGACCAGCCGTCCTGTTTAGATAAAATCTAAGTTGCCTGTGGACATCTAATGAGTGAAGCTTATATTCACCTTTGTTTTCATATTTAGGGAAGAAAACAGGGAGATTAATGGACTGATTAATGTTTGCTTCAGAAGCAACTTTAGGAAGAAAGGACGGGTTGGTCCTGAGGTAGACACGGTTCGGATGAAATACCAAGTAAGGAGGTTTAGCTGATAATGCTTGAAACTCTGAAACTCTCTTGGCCGATGTAATGGCTACCAAAAAGGCTGTCTTGTAAGACAAGAATTTGAGATCCACCGTAGCCGCTGG
The DNA here is from genome assembly GCF_019279795.1 of Protopterus annectens. Taxonomy (NCBI): domain Eukaryota; kingdom Metazoa; phylum Chordata; order Ceratodontiformes; family Protopteridae; genus Protopterus; species Protopterus annectens. The sequence continues at coordinate 26,334,788 of NC_056741.1, forward strand.
TTCGAAAGGCGGTCAAGGCCTGGAGAACCAAAGAGAGGTCCCAAGGAGGAACCGCTTGTTTTACAGGGGCCTGAGAAGAAAAGTACCTTTAAGGAAAATTTTACACAATTTGGCTGACATAAGAGGATTAGAGTCATGGCCAATGTGATAATGAGAAATTGCCGCCAGTTGTACTTTGACTGTGGAACTGCTGGCACCATCGTTAAAAGAGTGGTTAGAAAGTCAAGCACTAAGGGAGAGGAACCGTGAAGGGATTCAGGCCTTGCCGCTCCGCCCAAAGAAAACCGTTTCCACTTGCTGCGGTAGACCTTCCTAGTGGACGGTTTATGAGCTGCCACCAGAATTGCTTTAACAGGTGACGAAATACCGGAGTCCTGATCAAGAGTGGAACTGGAGCAGCCAAGCGGTCAGCTTCAGGTTGTCCAGATTCGGAGGAGGTATGCAGGATGGATGGGATATCAGATCCGGAATGGGATCTAGAATCCAAGGAGGATTCACCGAGTGAGACCTTAGAAAGGGGAACCAGATCTGTCGAGGCCAAATCGGAGCAATGAGAATCATTCTGCAACCCACCCGAGAGGCTTTCTGAAGAACTTGGAGCATCAGAGGCAAAGGTGGATAAGCATACAGAAGACCGGGTGGCCAAGCATGCACCAGAGCGTCTCTTGGGGAACCTCCTGGAGGAGGTATCAGAGCGAAAAAACTGTTGCACTTGGTGTTTGAGGGAGAGGCAAAAAGATCGCATGAAGGAGTTCCCCACCGTGCGAATATGCGTTCCGCTACTTGAAAATTGAGAGACCACTCGTAAGGGGTCAGAATGGTGCGACTGAGCTTGTCCGCCAGGATGTTGGACCGACCCGGAATGTGCGTTGCTATTAGAAAGCGGTTGGTGGAGATTGCCCATTCCCAAACTCTCATGGCTTCTCGACAAACGCCGTAAGACCCTGTTCCCCCTTGCTTGTTGATGTACCAGACCACAGACATGTTGTCCGATTGAATCGCAATTGTTCCCAAGGGAAGAAAGTCCTGAAGTGCTAGCAACGCTAAGAGCACTGCTCTCATCTCTAGAACGTTGATATGCAGTAAGGTCTCTGAATCGTTCCACGTGCCTTGGACGGTCCGTCAAGAAATGCCCCCACCCGAGGCGGGGCGTCCGTGGTCACCGTGGCGAGAAGCACAAAATGGGCGGCCCCCGTGGAGATCTGGAGAGTGAAGCCACCACAGGAGGGACCGCTTGCAAGCCTTGCTGATCGCAATGGGATGATGCATAGGGAGAGCAAGATATGACCACTGTACTAAGAGAGTCCACTGTAGGATGCGCATAGTGAGCCTGGCAAGAGGGAGAAGTGCTATAGCAGACGCCATGGACCCTAGAGCCCTCAGGACCAACTCCGCCGGAACAGAACTTGAGTGGAGAATGGCCCGCACCTGCAGCTGCAGATTTTAAACTCTGTCCGCAGTGAGGAAGGCTCGTAAACTCCTTGTGTCTAGCCTGGCCCCTATAAAATCTAAGAGCTGTGTGGGCGCCAGGTTGGATTTCTTTGTATTTATTGTAATGCCCAGAAAGGGAGCAAGATGGAGAAAGGAGTCTCGCGCCAATAATAGTAGATGCCTTGTTGGGGCGGTAAGAAGCCAGTCGTCCAGGTAGGGAAAGACCTGCACCCCCTGAAGCCTCAGGTGGGCCGCTACCACTGCTAATACTTTGGTGAACACCCTGGGGGCTGTGGTGAGACCAAAGGGAAGGACCCGGAACTGGTAGTGACCGGCTCCCAGCCGGAAGCGGAGGAACCTCCTGGAGCGCCTGTCCATCAGGATGTGGTAGTACGCGTCTTTGAGGTCTATCGAGCACATCCAGTGATTTTCTCCCAGAAGGGGGAGAATAGATTGCAGAGTGACCATTCGGACTTTTCTTTGGGGACTGCCAGATTCAAGAGAGAAAGGTCTAAAATTGGTCTTAGTTCCCCCGTCTTCTTTGGCACTAAAAAGAACCTGGAGTAGAACCCTGATCTGATCTGGTCTGGGGGGACGGGCTGGATGGCTCTTTTCTTTAGCAGATGGCCAATTTCTGCCAAAGCGGCCTCCCGTTGACCGGGTGGAACGTCTGGGAGGGACTTCAACTTTGGAAAGTGAAGAAAGGGGATGCGATATCCTCTGGATATGATTTGGAGAACCCAGCGGTCTGATGTTATGGACTCCCATGCCGCTAGGTGCCCCGAAAAACGTCCCCTGACTGCCTCCAGAGTGGAGCAGCCGGGCAACCCCTCAGGGTTGCTGCGCGGGCCGTTCAGAGAAAGGTTCCCTGGACCCGAAGTTTCTGGGAGCCCCTCTGCCTCTAGGGCGGCGTCCTCCCTGTCCTCCTCTGCCACGGAAGGACTGGTTGTCCGGAGCAGGCTGGGACTGCTGCGACTTCCGGAACCACATCTTCTTCTGACCCTTTTGGTTCCTAGAGTAGGGCCTCTGGGGTGCAGAGAAGCGGATTCCGACGGCAGACAGCGTCTTCCCGTCCTTCTCGCTCTGGGTCAACGTTTTGCGAACGGTTTTGCCAAAGAGAGCAGAACCATCAAAGGGGGCGTTCGCAAATGACGCTTTGAAGGGCTCAGAAAAATCGCAGTGACGGAGCCAGGCCTGACGTCTAGTGACTAGGCCTGCCCCTGCGGCTCTAGCGGCACCTTCCGTAGCGTGGGAGAGTAGCCGCATAGAGGTATTAGTAACTGACCTAAGAGTGGCCATGCGGGTGGAGTGCAGCACCCTGTCCTCCTCCGACATGGACTCTGGGGGAGATGCAGCGTATTCTTTAATGAGATCTCGCTGCATCCTAATGACGTGCCAGGTAGTTCAGCGCCCTTACCGAGAAGGTCGCTGAACTAAACATCCGCTTCCCCAAGCGGTCTATCATCCGAGACTCCTTGCTCGGGGGATGGACTGAGGGACTCTCCTGAGCAAGTTCCCTCTTGGTGGCCGCCGCCGTCAACATGGCATCTACCGGAGGCCCCTTACTCCAATGGGCACGGTCGGACGGTGGGCTGAGGATCCTATCGGGCCTCTTAGGAATTGGCTCCACGGTGTCCGGTTCCTTCCACGCCCTGGTGGTAATGAGGTCCACCAGGGGGTCGGCAGGAGGGGACACCCAAGAGGTAGACGGGCCCGCTTCAAATGCCTCCAAGAACACGGACTCGTCCGAGGAAGACTTAGCAGACCACCCCTTATACGGAGCATTTTCATGATGTCTCCAAATGAGACATCCTCGGGGGTGACCGTGGGGAGCCTTCCCTTTCCTCCAAGTCCGTGTCTTCCGTGAGAGACTCGGGAGTCAATGTGCCTCCTTTGCGTATGCTTGCGGGACATCCTCTGGGGCTGTCAGAGGACTCCTCAGCAGCAACTTGTTCCATTGGAGCAACTTGGGGCACAGAAGCGGGCTGTCCCAAGGGCCGGATGGTGGAAGCCTGGCCCAGTGCAGAGGGAGCGCGGGACAGAGCCGAAACAAGTGCCGGGGGTCCGGAGACCCTCAACAGGGCCCTCTCCACTACATCAAACGCCGAAGGAGCCGACCTCGACCAAAGGATCCGACAATCGGCTCCCCTCGATCCGAAGAGTGGATCGGAGCCGGCGCAAGCGCTCTGATCCGGGGACAGTGCGCTCCGACACGGACGGGCGCCGGCGAGCACTGATCCCCGGATCCGAGGCTCGGATCCAGGCTCCGAGGTCGGATCCGATGCACTCGAGGGCAGGGTCGGATCCGGTACAAAGTACTATCGGCGCCGACCCACCCCGGCTCGAAGCTGCTCGGCTCCAGCTGCTCGAACCCGGATAGCGGGTCGGAGAAGGAGCAATCGGTTTGAAAAAGGGGTTGAGCTCCCCAGAGGGGAGGCAAGAGTACTCCCATCTGCATCTGGGCCTGGATGAACCTTCTCATCATCCGGTCCAGATCAGCATCCGAAGGCTATCGTGGATCTCGGCGAGGCTACCGAGGTAGGCCTGGAGTGCCTCCTCGATAGCCTCGACGGAGATCGGGTCTCCTCCTCCTCAGGTCCCGTGAAAACACACTGGAGACCGGGCCGAAGGAGGAGACCGAGCAACGGAGCCGGGGAGAAGCCGCTTGGCTGGCGGGGCGAAACAGAGGTCTCGGCCGCCGCTTATGGTGCTTCTCCCTCCGGTCCTTTTCTTAGCATCCTCTCCTCCGAACCAGAAACGGGAGGTTGAGTCCCAGGAGGAGGAGGGTGCCGCAGAGGAATAACCGTGAGCCGCAGTTACTCCGAAGGAGCGGAGGTCGGAGCCGAGTCCGCGTAAAAGGCCCGCCAAAACAAGCTTGGACCTCCGCTCCTTCAAAGCCCTGGGGTTGAACCCTGCACAAATGGAACATCCAGATGTGAGGTGTTCAACCCCAGGCATCACACCGAGTGTGGCCATCAGCTGGGGAAAGCTTATGGCCACACTCGGAGCATTTAGAAAATATAGATTTGGGTTGGTCTGCCATCCCAATCTAACAAAGTAGTTACCAAACTAAAAGTAACTAAACAACCAATATACACACACAGGCCCAACACACACACACTACGCCAACAGCGAGGGGAGGGTATAACTTTTAGATTAACTCTAAAAAGAAAAATATATCAAAGGGGAACCTAAACTTTCACTCAAAAAATCAATAAAAACTTCAAAATTCTGAAATTTAACAGTAAAACTAGCACTTAGCTTGAGAGCTTGAGAAACAAATCCAGTCACCATGCGCGGCAAACGAGATCTGAGGTCATGAGGGTAGAGCAGGGCATTATGGGTGAGGGGAGGAGCTGAGAGCTTGGATCCATAGCTGGAAAACCATGCCGGTTCGGATCCGATATCGGATCCATAACCCACAGGTTGCAGACAAATGAATCTCCTACTTCAGATCAGTAGTTGCAAGCAAATACACCATAAGAGAATACCCCAAATAAGCTGTATGATAAGGTGTTTGTCATAAGGCCTGTCCTAAGAGGGGACGGAGGGGGGGGGGTAACCTGGACTGCAGCTGTATGAGCACTCGAACATCTACATTCATGGTAGGTACAAAACTATACTATGTTCATCGTGCATACAGCTGCAGTCATTACAGATGGGAAGAATCCCAAAGCTAAGTAAGGGTGGTAGGCACTAAGTGGAACTAGGAGGGGCGAGGATGCCCTGCAAGACTGCTGTGGCAAAACCCGCTCTAGATTTAGAGTATAGTGGAAGGTGATAGTGCTTGGAGAAAGTGTGCAATGAACTCCAAGTGGCTGCTTCCAAAATGTCCTTGGTAGGAACCCCCCTGAGGAAAGCTGCAGAGGTAGCTGTAGCCCTGGTGGAGTGGGATCTGATGCATGCAGGCACAGTTTTTCCATGAAATGAGTAACAAAAGTGTATGCAGTGGGCTATTCATTTTGAAATTGTCTGTTTGGAAATGGCCTTTCCTTGAGCACCTGTAGCATAGGACACAGAGTTGCTCGGATTTCCTGAATGGCTTTGTCCTGTCCAAATAATAACGAAGTTGTCTGTGAATGTCCAAGGAATGTAGTAGTCTTTCCCCTTTGTTTTGTGGATTTGGATAAAGGTAGGTAAGTGGATAGTCTGATTCAAAGCTACACTGGATACTACCTTTGGCATAAAGGTAGGGTTGGTTCTTAAGGAAACTATGTCCTAATGGAAAATGATGAATGGTTGCACAGCCATGAGGGCCTGTAGCTCCGAAACCCTGCGTGCTGAGGTGATAGCCAGAAGAAAGGCGGTTTTCCATGACAAGTATTGTAGTTCTGTTGAAGAAGCTGGCTCAAAGGGAGGAAGGGTCAGCTTTTCCAATACAAAGTTGAGGTCCCAAGCAGGGATTGGTGGTTTCCTTGGGGGTTTTAAATTTTTTGCCCCTCTGAGGAACTGCCTTAAGAGAGGATGTGAGAATAAAGGAGGATCTGTGTTGTATTGTGCAGAAATGGCTGAAGCGTGGATCTTGATGGAGGAGAAGGAAAGTCCACGGTTTAACATCTCAGCTAGGTACTGCAAAATATGAGGTATATTTATTACCCAAGGATTCTGGCCCTTTTCTTGAGTCCAGGCACAAAATCGTTTCCATTTGGCGGAGTAGGCTTTTCTAGTAGAAGGTCTTTTGGCCTCCAAGATGACATCCTGCACCTCCTTGGAGAGGAGAGTCTGTTGGGAAATCAAGGAATTCTCCATGCAGCTAGATTTAGGGTTTTGAGCTGGCTGTGAAGGGTTTTGTAGTTGTGCTGGGGCAACAGAAGAGGGACTAGAGGTAGGATCCATGGTGGGGAATGTGTCAGGCTCTTCAGGAGCAGATACCAGTGTTGTCTTGGCCAGTCTGGAGCAATGAGAATCATTTGCGGCCTCTCTGCTCTGGCTTTTAATAGAACCTTGGGCAGCAGAGGAAGAGGAGGGAAGGCATAAACTGTCAATGTTGTCCAATTGAAAGAGTGCGTCCACTTTCCAGGCCTGTGGATGATGGGTCCTTGAACAAAATTTTTTCAACTGGTAATTTCTGTGGGTAGCAAAGAGATCTATGTCTGGCTGACCCCATGCCTGAGTTATCTTTGTGAAAACTTGAGGATGCAACTTCCATTCGTGTGGATCTGTCATATCGTGTGGATCTGTCATATTTCTGCTTAGGTTGTCTGCCAGTGTGTTTTCCTTCCCTGGCAGGAATTGTGCCTGTAGCTGAATTTGCAATTCCAGTGCTGTGTTCCACAGGGTCATGGCTTGCCTGCACAGGGGGTATGAATGAGATCCCCCCTGTTTGTTTATGTACCACATCACTGTGGTGTTGTCTGTCCTTATCAATAGCTGGCCTGGATGCAGTAGGTCTTTGAAGGTCATAATGGCATTTTGCACGGCTAGCATTTCTTTTTGGTTGATGTGTAGGTGCTTCTCTTTTTGGGACCATTTTCCCTGAATGCACTGTCATGTGTGTTCCCCAGGCGTAGTCTGAGGAGTCTGTTGTGATGATTTGAGTTGCTTGAGGTACACAGAAAGGAAGACCTGTGTTTCTTTGGCATGCTTGAGCCCACCACAAAAATTCCTTCTGAAGGCATGGAATGAGTGGTATAATTGTTTCCAAGCTGTGGCTGTGTTGAGACCACAAGTCTTTTAGGTACCATTGAAGTTTCCTCATATGCAGCTTTGCACATGGGATTAGTAGGATGCAAGATGCCATGAATCCCAGAGCCTGCAGGACTTTCCTTGCAGTTAGCCTGGTGAAAGTTGCCATTTTGCTGAAGTATTGAGACAGTTGCCCTTGTTTGTCTGGCGTGAGGTGGGCCATCTGGGTGGTTGTACTCAAGCTGCACCCAGGAAAATTATTTGTTGAGAGGGTATTAGTTTTGATTTCTTTTTGTTGACTGTGTATCCCAAGAAGTTCAACAGTTTTATTACAAACGCCAGGTGCTGCAATAGTATGGCCTTGCTGTCCGCTTGGATCAGGCAGTTGTCCAGATATGGGCAGATTTGTATTCCTTGCAGTCTGCAGAAGGCGATTACTGATGCCAGGCATTTCGTAAACACTCTGGGCGCAGTAGATAAGCCAAAGGGCAATGCAGAGAATTGGTAATGGGTTGAACCTGCAAGAAATCTGAGGTATCTTCTGCAATCTTGTCCAATAGGGACATGCAGGTATGCCTCCCTGAGGTCCAATGTTACCAGCCAAGACTCCTTGCCCAGCATGGGAAGAAGTTGCTGTAATGTGAGCATCTTGACTTTTGGCACCTGTAGATATGTGTTTAGGATGGATAAGTTTAAGATAGGTCTCCAATCTTTGTCTTTCCTTGGTACCAGGAATAGTCTGGAATAAAACCCTTGACCTTGTTCTTTTACAGGTACCTCTTGAATCGCTTTCATGTCCATGAGAGCGGAAATTTGCTTTTGTGCCTCTGCCCTTTGATTTTGTGGCAGGTTTGGCATGCCTCTCATTTTTGGAAGGGTGTGAAAGTGGAATCTGTAGCCTCTGTCTATAATGTCCAGGATCCATTTGTCTTTTGTAACAATATGCCAGTTTTTTGAGAATAATGCCAGTTTTCCGCCCAAAGGTGCTGCCATTAAAGCTTTGCTTGGCAGGTGTAGGGGGAAGTCATTGTGTCGGTTTTCTAAATGACTGTGATCTATCTTCTCCACCTCTTGGGGTTGGTGCTTGCCACTTGTCTGGCTCTGAAAGATCCTTGAGGTTGCCCTCTACCCCTAGGGCATCTGTATCTACCCCTTTGAGGTCTGTCCGTGGCTGGAAAGGACCAATTTTTTGAAGGCCAGTTTCTGCTGAAACGTGGACGTTGTACCTGCAGGAAATCCTTCACTGTTTGCATTGATTTCGCTTTTTCCTCCATTTTCTTTAGTACCTCCTCTGGATTAAGGCTGGCGTCTGTGTACACATCATCCAATATATCTAAAACAGGAGGGATAGCCAGGGGCCTATGCTGGGGGAGCAAAAGAAATTCCCTGAGCCTTTTCTTGGAATCTGAGTAATCTTGGCCATCCCAGTGAAAGTGTTCCCTCAATGTATGCAGGGTTTCCCCAAAAGAGTAGTCCTCTGGGGGGGAGACCGAGGGAATAGACTCCTCAGCATCAGAGTCTTCAAAAGGTGAATAGGCGTAATCCTGGTCCTCAGAGTGTTCTGAGGTAATAGAAGCTTGATCTGAGGAAGGGTAGTCTTCCTCTAATCTGGGTCTTTTGCCGAGGGGGGTTGGGAACCCCTGATAAGAGTAAACAGATCCTCAGCCATTTTAAGCATTTGCTTTTTAGGCATGGTGCCTTGAGAGGAGGTCTGAGGACCCTGTTTTTTGGTTTTCATGGCTGCTTTAGATTTAGTGAAAGCTTTAATAGAGAAGGAGGAAGGCCTGAAGACACCTTGAGAAATGGCAGGCCTGTCTAAATTCTGAGTTTCCCCGCCAAGAGTGGTGTCGGTATCTGCAGGAGGAATGGGGTCCGAGGAGCCTGCGACCTCGGGTACTGTAGTCACCGGTAATGAAGTGTCATCGGTACTCAGGGGCTGCGTAGGCGCCTCGCTGAGAACCGGAGAACCGGTAGTCAGCCTAAGGTGGTCTCAGTAGTCGGTGCGGACCTCGGATGTTGGTCCTTATCTTCGCGTCTTTTGCTCAAAACTGGAGTCTGAGTATCCGACAACATGATATAATTACATTTTTTGCGAAATAATGAAGGGCGAACTCCGCCCGGCGCTTAATAGTGCGCTTGTTGAATCTAGCACAAAAACGGCAGGCCGAGACGTCGTGGTCTGGGCCTAAGCAAGGTATACAGAAAGAGTGGAAATCCTTATGCGGTATTTGCTTCCCACAAGAAATGCAATTATTAACTTTGTCTGACAACTGTCTGAGGCAAGAAAAAGTTTCCCCAATGGGGTACTTAGCTTTCAAGAAGACTTCGGCTGAAATACCTTCATAAATCTCAAGAGCTGGCTGACCAGCCCTTGTGAACTGCTTCTGCTTCAGGTTGGGAGGGTGGCCTAATGGTTAAGGTGTTTGCCTTACAAACACAAAGTGCAGGGTTTGAATCTCAAAAGGGATAATTGGCTAGGTTTAAAATGGCTCGCAAGGGCAGTTAGCCTAGTACTAATCTATGATCTATGATCTATGATCTACCGCACGGCAAGAAAGACTGAAGAAAATGGCGTCGTCTGCCTCTTTTGTACCCCTGCCGCACTGACGTCAGGGAAGAAGCGACGACAACTGACGCCGGACCTAGACTTTGGAATTCGGCCGACCGAGGACCCGCCTGACGGCAGGATAACCCATCTGTAATGACTGCAGCTGTATGCATGATGAACATCTAAAGGCAGTGTAGGTCTCTCTCCCTTATAAACCATATGGGCAGGCCTTTTCAGGAACATCTGAAAGCTCTGGAAGTCGAGCTGTGTGGTCTGACACCTGCCAACAGCTTTCATTCTCAAGTTGGGATTAACAGTGTAGTAGGCAGTGATTATAATGAACATCTAGTACAGCAAATCTCAAACAATGGCACCATGCTTATAGTAAAGATCCCTGTTGCAGGAATATATTGCTACTTTTGGGGCAATTATTTCTGGGTATGTTATGTGTGGTGTGTACAGCAGCATTTACTGAATGATAGATACCCTGCACCCTACACAGGTGCTCCTGACCTCAAACTGGCTGAAGAACTGTCTAAAAGACTTTAAATCACAAGTTCCCAGAACCTTTCTTCTTTTTCTTTCGGCTGTTCCTGTTAGGAGTCAGCACAGCGGATCATCCATTTCCATTTCTTCCTATCCTCTGTATTATGCTCTTTCACACCAGCCACCTGCATGTCCTCTCTCACCACATCCATAAACCTTATCGTACGCCTTCCCCTTTTTCTCTTACCTGGCAGCTCCACCCTTGGTACCCTTTTCCCAACATACCCAGAATCCCTCTTTAGCACGTCCAAATCAACGCAATCTCATCTCTCTGGCTTTGTCTCCAAACCGTCCAACCTGAGCTAACCCTCTAATATACTTCTTCCTAATCCTGCCCATCCTCATCACACCCAGTACAAATCTTAACATCTTTAACTCTGTCACATCCAACTCTGACTCTTGCCTTTTTGTCAATGCCACCGTCTCCAACCCATATAACATAGCTGGTCTCACTACCCTCTTGTAGACCCTTCCCTTTTACTCTTACTGGTACTAGTCTGTCACAAATCACTCTTGCCACTCGTCTCCACCCACTCCATCCTGCCTGCACTCTCTTCTTCACCTCTCTTCCACACTCACCGTTACTCTGAACTGTTGACCCCAAGTGTTTAAACTCATCCACCTTCACCACCTCTACGCCTTGCATTCTCACCATTCCTCTATCCTCCCTCTCATTCACACACATGTATTCTGTCTTAGTCCTGCTGACCTTCATTCCTCTCCTCTCTAGAACATATTGCCACCTTTCCAGGGTCTCCTCAACCTGTTCCCTACTCTCACTGCAGATCACAATGTCCTCTGCAAACATCATAGTCCAAGGAGACTCCAGTCTGAACCTGTCTGTCAACCTGTCCATCACCATTGCAAATAAGAAAGGGCTCAGAGCTTATTCTTGATGTAATCTGACCTTCACCTTAAACGCATCTGTCGCTCCCATCGCAGGCTTCACTGCTGTCACACTACCCTCGTACATATCCTGTATCACTCTTACATACTTCTGTGCAACTCCTGACTTCCTCATACAATACCAAACCCCTCTCTAGGCACTCTGTCATATACTTTCTCTAAATCCACAAAGACACAATCCATCTCCTTCTGACCTACTCTGTATTTCTCCATCAACACACTCAGAGCAAACATCGCATCTGTAGTGCACTTTCCCAAACATGAAACCATACTGCTGATTACTAATCATCACCTCCCTTCTTAACCTAGCTTCCACTACTCTTTCCCATAACTTCATGCTGTGACTGATCAATTGTATTCCTCTGTAGTTACTACGGCTTTGCACATCACCCTTATTCTTAAAAATCTGTACAAAACACTTTCTCCACTCCTCAGGCATCCTCTCACTTTCCAAGATTTCATTAAACAATCTGGTTAAAAACTCCACTGCCACTGCTCCTAAAAACTTCCATGCTTCCACTGGTATGTCATCTGGACCAACAGCCTTTCCATTCTTCATGCTCTTCATAGTTATCCTTAATTCATCCTTGCTAATCCATTGCACTTCCTGATTCACTACCTCCACATCATCCAACCATCTCTCTCTCATTCTCTTCATCAGCCCCTCAAAGTACTCTTTCCATCTGCTCAACACACTCTCCTCGCTTGTGAGTAAGTTTCCCTCATTATCCTTTACCACCCTTATCTGCTGCACAGGTTTACTAGCACGGTCACTCTGTCCAGCCAATCCTCACAGGTCCTTTTCTCCCTCCTAAGTGCCAGCCTTTCATACAACTGTCCATACGCCTTTATTCTTAGCCTTCGCCACCATTCTGCCATGTGCCTCATCTCCTTATACTCCTGTATACTTTCTTCATCTCTCTGATAATCCCACTTCTTCACCAACCTCTTTCTCTGTATACTCTCCTGTACTTCCTCATTCCATGACCAGGTCTCCTTGTCCTCCTTTCTCTGTCCAGATGTCACACCAAGCACCTTTCTAGCTCTGCTGCAGTTACCCAGCTATTCAGTAACTCTTCACTGCCACCAAGTGCCTGTCTTAACTCTTCCTTGAACTCCACCTCACAACCATCCTTCTGATTCCTTGAAAAGGACCTTCAGAGAGCTATAAATTTGGCACCCACAGTAAACATCTTGGCCTCTTGCTCATTTTTTCCAGTTTATTTCACTCTAGATCTGAAGAGAGATGTTCCAGTACAAGAAGTGTTAATGAAGGACTCCTTGAAATTCGCTGCAAAACCACACAGGTGATGCCTGTCCCCACAGCCCTAAGTCAGTCACATTATACAACACACAGACAGGGTACAAATATTAAGCACAATGGACACCAGTGCCTCCAGTGGTCTACGGGTGTCTGGTACAACTGATCATTTCACTGGGCCTAGGGTCTGCTCAGCTAGATCATGATGGAACCTGCTTTAACAGCAAAGGCACCTGACACACAAGACAAAAAATCTTTCTTTGGCACTGTCAATACAATCATTAAGTCAGCAAGGGAACCCTTGTACCAATACTGCCTGCTCTTAGGAGAATGTAGCATCTTGTTTGGCTTATCTGGAGTGTGCACAGTCACAATGGGTTTTTGTCTTGCCCTTACAACTACCAGGTTGGCAGGGGGAGCTACCCTACAAGTAAAAGGGGCAGATTGAAAAGCCTCCATCAGAATCTCATCTGGTGGTGGGAAGGGTAACCTATGGACAAAGTAAATCTTTGGCTTTATTAACTTTAGAATTTCTCCAAATTGGGGATCATCTGGAGAGGACACTGAGGATCCCTTCCTTTCATCGAGATTTAAATCCTGGATTAGGGACTCTACGGTGGGGGTTTAAGTGCTTTTTCCTGCACTTTCTTCCTTGGGATGGAAGTCTTCCAAGGAGAAGGACTGTTCCGACTCGGAGGGTGTCTTTTTGCTAGACTTTACGACAAATTATGAAATTGGAGCACACTGTAGATGATAAATGCAGAAGACTGGCAAGATCAAGGGGTGGGACTGAAAAAGGTGCTGCCAACGAGGCCAACAACGAAAATGTACTTGCACCAAAAGGCATTAACCCTGAGGCTACTCCCAGACCGGAATCTGACTTCAGCACTGATCAGACACTGTACAGCCTCAAAAGGATCGGTGCCGACACTGACCTGTTTGGGGCTAGTCTCTCTCAGTGTCAAAAGGGGTTGACAGACAGCAGCAAGAACAAGCAAGTCAAAGCCGAAGGGTCTAGCCTTATCAGCCCTGACAGAGAATGCACCATTAGTGTCTGCTCCTGGGGAAGGAGCAAAAGGCGAAGTCTAGGGTTCAGACCTGTCCACCTTGGAGACGGTGAGGGGAGGAGCAGTATAATCCCCACATCAATCTGTGGTTTAATAAATGCCCTCATGAAATGTGAAAAGGCATTTGCTTCAGGGGCCACCTGACACACTGGGATGACATGGTTAAAGGTGGCCATTGATTCTATGTATCAGGACGATTTGCCTGAAGGAAATGCTCCCCACTTTGAAAAAGGATCCTAGATAATAGCCACCTTGGCAGTGGATGACTTCTTAAGAGACTGTATAAAAAGAGAACTCACAATTGGTCCCTGTTAAAGTTCCTGGTGTGGCTGGATTGGTGCCTGTAGCTTTGGAAATAGATAGGAAGATGTAAGAGTCTGATGTTTAGGTCTGGATTGCTTCAGAGATTAAACATTTGGGCTGTAATTCTGATCTCTTTCTTTTCTTGTCCTCTATGTGTGACTTATCTGGAGGAAGACAACAAACCTTTAAACGATTTGTCCCAGGCATACCTAGTATAAAGTGTTGGTAGCCTGTAGCAGGAACCTGTGGCTGTATATCTTGTAACAGAGACCATTTCTGTAACTACTTCTAAACAGAAGTACAGTAGCACTAATACCACCAGAAAACTATTACATTCAAAAACAGCAAGAAAAAAACGTTAACTAACAACAATCCCAGGTTAAGAATAATGTAGCACTGTACATGGTTTTTATTATGAGTTAACTAGAGAAGGCCCATAGGCCAACATAAAGGAAGACAGGCAGAAATTATTAGAAAATAAGAAAAAAAAACATCTCTTTTGGGAGGTTTAGAATGAAACGGAGGTTAGAGGTTATATAGCTTGCAATAGCCAACTGTAAAGACAAATGATATGAAAACAGAGCGATTCTCTCGAGCTTGAGAGGATCATTGTGATGATGACAGAGATTAAAAGTTATATAGCTGCAATAGCCAACTGTAAAGACAAATGAAACGAACAGAGCAATTCTCTCGAGCTTGAGAGGATCATTGTAATGATGACGGAGTCAAAGGAGAAAGGAGTTATAAGGGAACAGTGGTGACTGTGGGTGGTAGGGAGGAAAGCGGCGTGTTCTTAAATACTCTAAAACGAACATGGAGAAAAAACAAACAGTTCCTAGAAATAAACACAACAAAATAAAGGAGATGAATTGAAATTAACCACATTCTATAGACAGGTAGCAAAGACTCAATTAGTAGAGTGCTTATAAGCTTCATTCCTGCTGAAAGCAGCAAAACTAGGGAGCGGCAATTGTTCTAAAAAAGTGGGGGTTGTTTTACTACTGGGCAAAATACAAAGATAACTATAATATATCTTTACACATACATGTATCACATCTCGCACATACACAGTGTATTTGTGCGTGCGCGTCTCTGTGGGCTGCGTGCCAATCTGGGTTTATTCTTTTTCATCTCCACTGGCTTTGTGGAATGTGTGAGAAGACAGACATGATGGTACAGACTGCCATGCTGCGAGCCATGTTCAGTTTAGAACAGTTGAAGTTTTGCAATTTGTGTATTAGAAAAAAGGTCTCAAGAAAAGCTCCTCAGAGAGTCTGTGTTGTACATTATGTGCTTTTTATCTGTATGTGCATGTGTGTGCACGTGCATGAGAAATGCATCAGCAAACAAACCTCTGCAAAAGTGCACCACCAGCTGCCATGGAAGTACTAGATGTACTAACTGCTTTGTGCCCACACTTAATATGCAATCCAAATCTTGTTGGCAGTACTGCCCAGCTTAACACTACTCTTGGCAATTAAATGACAGTCACTGAACAATTTACAACCAGTGTGTGCTTCAGAATCTTTCACCTGATCTTGCACAAGGATGGTGGTACTTGTAGAACAGTGTGTGCTACATCTTTAAGAACAGCACCTCAAAGACACAACATGCACATAAGTAGCAGGCACGTGCTACACCCAGTGCTATTTTGAAAGTGCAGCCAGGGAGTGAGCATGTATGAATGCAATAGCTAGTTTGTATACAAGTTACATAAGTTTAAGTCAGTAAGCTTCTATCGTGATGTGTTTGTACATAATAAAGTTGCATGAACATAACCCTCAAAGACTTGTCTATTGTATCTTGACTTGACAAGCAACAGGGCGGTAGAACCAGGATGCCAGAGATTGATATTCAGAGCCACAAGGTGCAGTGATGACAGTGAAGGTAAACCAGAGAAACTAGCACCAAAAAGAGCCAGAAAAGAACCAAAGGTAATGAAAACTTGCACGAACAACTTATTTTACAAAAAAGATAAAACAGAGCATTACAAGGGTACAAACCGCATTATTAAACGAGCAAGAGGCACAAAAGGTTTACTGACTACCCAAAATGTTTAAGACATCTGATTTGCAACTAAAGCGACATCACTTTGTATGTTTTTCATTTACATAAATGTAAGATTGATTTTGTCATATGTGGAAATTTAATAAAGATGCTGGAAAAAAAATACTAAGATATTTGATGAAACAATTATCAGAAAGGCAAAACAAGTGTGTTTAAAGGAAAACGGGCATGTTTAGAGTAAAACAAGAGCAAGAAAAGTCAAATGGGCAGGAAAAGAGATTAAACGAGCAAAATAAATATAATAAGGGCAAAAAGGGCACATTAAGTGCAAATAAAGCAAGGCGACTGCATGTTTTTTGGCAAAGTGCTGTGTTTTGGTATAATTATGACTTCATATTGTATCAAGGGTACAACTAGTTATTCGAAGTATATCAAAGTGTGCAAAAGTGCTTAGTGTGCATGTGCTTATTAATGTGTATGTATTCTGACGAGTTTGTGTGTGCAAAGTGCAACTATTTCGTGCAGTACAAATTATAGCCATTTCAAAAAGTTTCTCGTGCAGGGTGTGTCTATTCGCAAAGTGTTGCCATTACAGAATGTTTTGTGCACTGCAAAGAGTTATGTAGCAACGTACTGCCATTTTGGGAAAATGTCAGTGTGCTATGTAGTGTTTATTCACAAAGTGCAATTAGGTTCATAGATCAGTACTAGGCTAAACGCCCTTGTGGGCCATTTTAAGCCTAGCCAATTAACCCATGTGAGAATCAAACTCTGCACATTGTGGATGTAATACAAATATCTTAACCATTATGCCAACTTCCCTCTGGATGACAGCTAACCAAAGACTTCCATTTGATCTTTCTAAATTAGGTGATGCATATAATAGTGTTTGATAATACGAATACATGATATAAAAAAAATGAAAGAATAAAAAAATACAATCACAACTTTAAATTCACACACACACACAACGTTCTGTACTTTCACAAAACACAAACTCCAAAAAATGTATATTTCACATTACAGA
Organism: Protopterus annectens; assembly: GCF_019279795.1. NCBI lineage: Eukaryota > Metazoa > Chordata > Ceratodontiformes > Protopteridae > Protopterus > Protopterus annectens. Next base: position 26,351,509 of record NC_056741.1, read on the forward strand.
CTGTAATGTAACATATAGCGTTCTGAGTGAAAAATAATTAATCTGCAGCACTTTACACAAACAGCCTATTGTTCAAATACATTAAAAACTAGTAAATTGATGTGATCGTGAAAAATACTTTTGTTGCCCTAATCTAAAATGTAAAAATACAAACATTTAAAAAATGTTAAAATGCATAGCTAATAATGTCATTCACTAAAACTAATGTTCTTAAAGATTGGTAAAATGAAGGAATTAAAAATGAATAAATCAAAAAATAAATTAAAAATGATTCCAGACCTTAGCCTTAAGCTCGAGTGCAGGGTGTAGAGCAGTACTGTCATTTAAACCAGGTGGTTTTACTGCATTTAGCCTGAGTTGCCACTTTAATTCCCTATATTTTATAACATTTTCTTTTTCTATTTCCAGTATACCAAACAAAAATCTTTTGCACTTATCACAACTTTCCACATGTCCAGCGAGGGGTTACTGACGTTCCCTTTAATGATATTATAGTTGTGTTCATAAATTTTTTTTCGTAATGCACTCTCAGATTTACCTGCATAAAAACGATCACATTCCAAACACTAAAGTACACAATATCACTGGATCTACGGTTGCCTTTCAGAAACTTAATACAAGAGTTTAAGCTGTTATTTAAAACAATAACACTTTGAAATGTTACCGACTCTGAGCTTCCTCTGCCCAGTTCATTTGCACCATGCAATTATTTGAAAGGTTTCTTAAAATGATGATCAATTACTTCAGCAGTACAGCAGTTTCAAGAGTATTACAGTAACCGGGAGACTTACTTCGCAAAGCTCAGTTATTCAAAGGCTTGCAAAGTTAGAAATACTGGCATAAACTTCTGGCGTGCGTGTGTGTGTGTGTGTGTGTGTGTGTGTGTGTGTGTGTGTGTGTGTGTGTGTGTGTGTGTGTGTGTGCGCGCGCGCACACACATCTGCAAAACCCTTCAATGGTATGTATTAATATGGCAGACTGATTTCAAAAGCCTTTACCACTTGTATTTGATCAGAATAGTGCAGAGAACCTTTACCACTTGTATTTGATCAGAATAGTGCAGAGAATTAGAGAATATCTGAATAAAAGTACAATATGTTTATACAGGCAGCTTGTTCAGACAAAGATGCACACAGCAGGGCATTCATTTTGCTAAACCTAGCTGGGTCAGAGGCCAATGAAAGAGAGCATTAATTTGTGTATGCACCAGTAATACATGAGGGAGAAGGTGAAAATCATCATATTGCTGTACAGGCCGCATCAAGAGAAAACCCCTAGTGTTTGAAGCACATATTCAGGGAAATGTGTAACCCCCAGACAAACATTACATTAGAGAGGCATTTGTTTTACACAATAGATCAGCAACCAGAGGAAACTTTTGCAACGTATACTACTGACCTGAGAAACAAAGCTAAAATGCGTCACTTTGGTGACTTAAAAGATAAGTTAATAAAAGACAGGCTCATGTGTGGCATTAACAGTGCTGCTTTGAGAAAGATTTTGCTTTGTGACAGTGACTTAACATTGAGTAAAGCCATACAGATTTGTCAAACCCATGAAGTTACAGAAAAACACACAAGTATGCTTGCAAGTGACAAGAGCATGGTTTCAGCAAGCTCCAGAGCAAATGTACACAGCATGCAACACATGGCAAACAGAAGTAGGCCTAAGCACATGGCAGCCACAGCCCCTGCTGGCTCACCAGGGAAACCATGTAGTTTTCCAGCAAGTTCTAAGAAAGGAGCATGCACAGTGCAGTACAAACCTGAATCAGCAAAACCCAAGACCAGCTTTACTGTTAACTGTCGCAACTGTGGTGCCAATCATGAGTCTAAGAAGAGAGAAATGCCAAGTGTAAAAAACTGAACCATTTTCAAAAATTTTGCAAATCAAGTAAACCCCACACAGTTGTAAAGAAGGGTCGCTCAAAAAAGCAAATTAATCAAGTAAACTGCAATTCTACTTGCTAAGTAGATGGTGTAAATGTAACTGGTGAAAAGAGTTGATGCAGTGAATTTGTTGGCAAACAGCGAAGTATCTTGTACTGTCCAGATCAATGGTAAATCCATCCAGCTTAAAGTAGACATTGGTTCAACGTGTAATGTTATATTAGCAGACACAATTGCTAAAGAGAGAACTAATGAGCAACTCAATGTGGCCTGCAGTGCAAAAGTTGTTGCTTGTGGAGGTGAAGAAATTCAAACCAAAGGCTCAGTAGTGCTTTCATGTTATTTGGTCAAGAACTGTTACAGCTTGTTAGTCTATGTAGTTTGATGACCTGTGCAGTCATTACTGGGTCTCACAGACAGTTTGAGTATGAATCTGCTTTCTTTTATCAAATAAATTCATAAGTGCATATCCTAGTCCCAATTTTTCTGAAGCCATTTTTTCAAAGCACACTGATGTTTTTGATAAGTTGCGCAAACTTACAGTTGTGTACTACATGAAGTCAGACCCACAGGTCACTCCGGTACTCACACCAGCAAGAAAAGTTCTGACAACTATGCAGGATAAAGTCAAAGCTCAGTTGGATAAAATGCTACAGCAAGGTGTTATTTGTCCATTTACAGAACAAACTGAATGGGTGTCGTCCATGGTAGCAGCTCACAAAAAAGGCTCAGACAAAATCAGAATATGTATTGACCCAAGAGATGTGAACGAAGCATTGAAGAGACCGCATCATCCAATGCGAAAAGTCAAAGAGGTCGCAGCTCTGTTACCGAATGCCGCTGTTTTTTCTGTCTTGGATGCACAAAGTTCATTTTGGCAAGTGATGCTTGATCGCAAATCCTCATTACTGACCACTTTCAGTGCCCTGTTTCGCAGATACAGATTCCCAAGGATGCCATTTGGAATAAATTCGGCAAGTGAAGTCTTCCAGCATGCAATGGAGCAAACTTTTTAAGGTTACCCATGTGCTATAACAGTAGAGGATTTATTGGTTGGAGGCAATGGTGAAGCAGAGCATAACAGAAACCTAAAAAAAGAGTTCTAGACAGAGTACGTGAAGTGAACTTAAAGTTCAATCCTCTGAAGTGTAAATTCAGACTACCAGAAGTCATACATGCAAGGCCATTTATTTACTAGCACTGGCTCGAGACCAAACCCGACCAAGCAAGCAGCTATTCTTCAGATGTCAGCACCGGATAATATTCAAGCTCTACAGCATTTCCTATGCATGGTCAACTATAGCTCTTTTAAGAGAGCTGACGCACAAAAATGTTACATGGTCTTGGTTGGAACAACACCAGAAGGCATTTGAGGACCTTAAGCAGGAAAATGCCACCCCACCTACATTAATATACTATGATGTCAATAAACCAGTCACTCTTTCCTATGATGCTTCAAAATTTGGTCTTTAAGAAAGCAGACCAGTAGCCTATGCATCTAGAACACTTACCCAAAGTGAAATACAATGTGCTCAAATTGAGAAAACCCCTGGCAATAATATTTACATGTTCAAAGTTTCATGATTATATCTATGGTCGAGCTATTCAGATTGAGACTGATCACCAGCCTCTTGTTACTATTCTAAAGAAGCCTATGCATTCTGCCCCAGCGAGATTACAAAGAATGATGCTCAAATTGCAAAAGTACAACTTCAGAATGGTCTATACAAAATGCAAACTTCTTTATCTGGCTGATATCTTATCCAGATCGCCAAGAAATACAAAAGAACAGCTTGACACAGAGAATTTTGACTTTGATGTGATGGCAGTGTGTAATTTCTCTACCACTAGACTTAATGAGCTGAGAGATCATAGAAAGACTGACCCAATTTTGCAAAAGCTTAACCACTACATTAATGCTGGATAGCTGTCAAAGCAAACTAGTGTACCACTTGAAGTGCAAACTATATTCCTTACAGAGATGAGATGTTGACGGAAGATGGCATTATTTTCAAAGATCCTAAAATTGTTATTCCTGCTTCCTTACAAAATGAATATATCCAAATTTTGCATAGTGGTCACCCACGTTCCGCATCTACTAAGAGAAGGGCGACAGAACTAGTACTTTGGCCTTCATTACTGAAAGACATTAATAAAGTACTTCCTTCTTGTTCAATATGCAATAGTACTAAACCACACTGGCAAAGAGAACCACTTCAGTTAAGTCAAGTCCCTGAACTACCTTGGTCAACAGTAGCCACTGATATATTCGAGTGGTACAATCAGTATTACTTAGTATTGGTAATACCTAATCTAACATCCACCACTGTTATTACCAAGTTAAAACGTCATTTCTCAGTCCATGGTAGCCCACACAAAGTTATTTCTAACAATGGTACTCAATTTACTAGCCAGTTATTTCAGAAATTTTAAGAGAATGGGACTTTGCAGTCGTGAATATCTACAGTCAAATGGAATAGCTGAACATGCAGTGCAGAGTGCAAAGCGTGATAATACCGATGTCTCTTTGAATTTACTTAATCTCAGAAACATGCCCAGTGATGATATACTTGGCTCGCCTGCTCAAAGACTTGTATCCAGGTAAACCAGAACAATGCTGCCTATTAGCTCTAGCTTACTGAGGCCAAAAGCCAAGAACAGAACCATCAAAACCCAATTATTCAAGAAGCGTTTTATCCAGAAGTCCAGTTATGATAAACAGAGCAGATTTCTTCATCCGTTGAAAGGAGTAGAGGCAGTGAGGATACAAATGGCAAAAGGTATCGACCGGACTGGCCAAGTTGCAGGTAAATGTAACGAGCAAAAATCCTGCATCACAGAATATGAGGGTGTACAGGACAGGAAAAATCGCAGACATCTTTTTCCTTTACCAGAACAGTTATCGCAGCATTGTTCCTATGATACGGACTCTAGATCTCAGGGCAAGTAAGACATTGTCCCAGAATGTGCTTTAACGTCTAATTTCATTCCTGAGGATGTTCCAGATATTCCCAAGGTTAAACATTCAGCAGAGAGAATTCCAGTTGCTAAATCTAATTCTCAGTTTTATGCCACGTGATCTGGTCGTATTTCCAAACTTAGTGTGAAATACACAGCGACATGGACATGTATATGTACCTAGTTCTGTATAATTGCATCACAAAGAACTACTGGTATTATTTGCATGCCAAATGAGACTCCTAGCATTGGATGATCTATTTCTCAAAGAGAGAGGATGTAGAACAATGTATATGTGCTGTACCTTTAAGAAGCATATCAAGAACTGAACGTGCACATAAGTAGCAGGCACGTGCTACACCCAGTGCCATTTTGAGTGTGCAGCCAGAGAGTGAGCATGTATAAATGCAATAGTTAGTTTGTATACAAGTTACCCAAGTTAAAGTCAGTAAGCTTCTATCATGATGTATTTGTACATAAAAGCTGCTTGAACAGAATGCACGACAACTCATCTATTGTATCCGGACTAGACGAGCGACAGTACCGAACACGTCTTAACAGCGAGTCACACTGATGTAAACACTGTACCCATCAATAGGTAAGGGTCAGTACCAGAATACTTTAACTCCTCCTGTATAATCTATCCAACCTTCTCAGGTGGGCAGCTAGGAGTTAAGATTTAGGGACACAGACTCAAATGCATCCTCAAAAGTCAGAAAGGCAAAAGTGACAGCCAAAAGCAGCTTAGGATCATCCGTAATTACTATTTCTACACACTTTTCTTTATAATACATGCGTATACATACACACACACTATATATATATATATATATATATATATATATATATATATATATATATATATATATATATATATATATATATATATAGTCCGCCTGACAACGTCGACAGCTCAGAACGCCGACACTGACAACACCGATGCCAGAAGATCGACAACTGAGAAGACCGACGGATGAAAACACCGACGCTGAGAACACCAAAATGGGAAAAGGCTGTGTAAGTATGCGGTAGTGACGGATGTTAGGGTGCGAGTAAGGTAAGTGTGCGATATTGACGGTCTGTAGGGATAGGGGCGTTAAGTGAGTTAGGGTTAGGGGCGCTGGTTAGGTAAGTGTGCTAGTGATAGTCTTTGGGTGAGGGGTTAAGTGAGTTAGGTTAGGCGAGGTTAGTTAAGTGTGCGATAGTGACGGACCTTAGGGTTAGGGTTTGGGTTAAGGTTGTAGATAGTTGTGTATGTGAGGTTTAGTGTGGGTTTGTAAGGATTTTGGTGTGCTTGTGTTGTGTCTGTGCTTTTTGGACAGGGGATTTGTTTTGTTTGTTTATTGTCGTTATTATGGTGTGTTGGGCATGTGAGGTTTCGTGTTTGTGAACTGTCGGTTATGTGGTGTCAGTGATTTCGTTGTCGGGCATGTGAGGTTTCGTGTTTGTGAACTGTCGGTTATCTGGTGTCGGCGATGTCGTTGTTGTGATGTGTCGGTGTTGTCAGGTAGACCCCATATATATATATATATATATATATCTATATATATATATATATATATATATATATATATATATATATATATATATATATATCTATATATCTATATATATATCTATATATCTATATATATATCTATATATCTATATATATATATCTATATATCTATATATATATCTATATCTATATCTATATATATATATATATATATATATCTATATATATATATATATATCTATATATCTATATATCTATATATCTATATATCTATATATATCTATATCTATATATATCTATATCTATATATATCTATATCTATATATCTATATATCTATATATCTATATATATATATACACACACACACACACACACACACACACACACACACACACACACACACACACACACACACACACACTCCCAGCAGGGTGGCCCAATACCAGGCTGCCACTTATTTTTCTGAAAAGTCTTTAAACTGAGCTACAATAAAGGTGACCAAGGGCCACAATGCGTGCCTGGCAGGGAGAGGGCCCACACTCTGCTGAGATGTAGCAGCTCCTGACCATCAAGGAACCTATCAGTTAATCTCTCGGGAACAGGAATAATGCTGTAATTTTGAACAGAATGGCAAGATGGCACCAGGAAATAGCAATGCAGCTCAAACACTAAAACAGACTGTTATTGTGTAGTGGTAACCGCTAATGACAAGAGCTCAACATATGCCTCCATAAAGGTGAAGACAGTTGGAGATTCCTGTCAGGCTGAGAGAGCAGCATGATGTTATTCTTTCCAATGATCAGTAGGCCCAGACCTGCACTAGGCTGATGAGACCCTATGGCCTCCCATCTCTGTCCAACATCTCATGAACTTGACGTGCCCGGCCTCCCATGTCTGTCCAACATCTCATGAACTTGACGTGCCTGGTCTCACATGTCTGTCCAACATCTCATGAACTTGGCGTGCCTGTGGGTTAACCATTTTCTTCTTTTTCACATGGACTCAAGAAAACCATGGTTCACCTGCTGAACATCCTTCCCATACAAGCTTTTCCAGCAGTTTCTGGTTTAAGTTGGCTTTTAGATTCTTATCCCTACAAGAGTATTCTTCCTGACAGCAGTATTACGCTCATCGGTGAGGACACTGCATTTTTACGAGTAGTAGAACCAATGGGAATGGAAACCTTTCAGCAGAATGTCTCTTCCACAAGCACATCTCTTGCATTGTTTTCCCACAGATGTCATGGGCCTCGTATATTTGATCAGTCAAAAATTGATAGTATCAGTCACAAATCAAGAAAATCTGTTAATATAAATGCTGTTCAGGAAGTTCTATGGAAAACGTATCTTTCAGTTGCAGACTACCCACACACATCAAAATGATAAGAACTGTAAGCAAAGCAAATGTAGCCACTTTCAATAACAAGTGGTCTGGTATCAGCTGGTATGGGGTGGGTCTGGTTCATAGGCGTGTACCAAGCTAATGGCCCTGGAGCCTTTACAAGCCTAGCCCACAAAAAAAATGTCCTGGCTTCATGCCACCCAATGTTAGTTCACAGTGCCTCTCTATCCAGTAGGGCCACTGGGGTGATCTTTCTGTTACCCATCCACTCGTCGAGATTCCTTTTGAAGAGGGCCAGCGAGGTGCTCTGTTTGACATGAATGGGAAGCTTATTCCAGAGTATGGGCAGTCTTCTGTGTGTGATGAACCTGTGCCTCCAGCATGTTCTACTGACTGTGGTAATGAGGTTGTGATCTCTGGATTGTGTGGCGCAGGGGGATTAGGGCTTCTTTAGGTGTAGCATTTCAAGTAGGGCTGGATCAGACATGGCTTTGTAAGTCAAGCAGAAATCACCTCTAAGTAGACAATACGACACTGAGAACAGCTGAAGTTTCTTGAGTCTGTCCTTGTAGGACACGTGTTTAAGGCCTAGGATCCTTTTTGTGAGGTACTTTTATGGCCTCTCCAGCTGTTGAAGGTGTCTGGTCAGGTACATGCCAAACGGGGTGTTATACTCTATGACTGGTCTAATGAAGGATGAGTAGAGAGGGATGATGACCTCTTTCTTCCTGGATGTGAAACCTTTGGTTATGAGATGTGCCACACAGAAGGACTTTCTGACCACAGTGGTAATGTGGTGGTCGAAGATGAGGTTGCTTTCGAACTAGGTGCCCAGATCTCCTATGGTCCCTTCAGTGTTCAGTGGGCTCCCATCGACATGGTAATTAGTGGGAACTAAGTTTTTTTCCAAAGGGAATGATAATGCATTGTTTGGCATTAAGCTTAAGGCCATGGTTCAAACACCAGTTACTGGTCTCACCGAGGCCCTTTTGTAGGATGTCTGCATCACTTGGGAAGCTAATAATGACTCCCAGCTTGCAGTCATCAGTGAACTTGGTCACCAGAGTCCCTCTGTGTTGGCCTGGACTTCTGAGAAGTAGATGCCAAACAGGAGAGGGCCCAGGACCAAGCCCCGTGGGATTCCACTCATAACTGGTAGACAGTCTGACTTGGAATCCTCAACTTTCACTCTGTGGGTCCTATCTGTGAGACAATTTGCAACCCACCTAGTGATATAAGGATTGATGCCTAGTTTGGTGAGTTTATCAATGATACCACAGTGGGAAATGGTATCAAAGGCCTTGGCCAGGTCGAGGTAGGCTGTATGTACTGCCTTACCCTCATTTACAGCCTTGTTGACCACCTCAAAAAGTCAACCAGGTTCAGCAGACAGGATCTCCCCTTGACAAAGCCAAACTGCATGGGGTCAAGAGTTTGGAGATTGCATATATCGTTTTTAATCAGGTCCCACGATGATGCACTCCATAGCTTTACATACCAGACTCATTAGGCTAATGGGGCGATAGCTCCCAGAGTCTGTAGCCACTCCCCCTTTATGAAGAGGGATGACTGTAGCAGTGCGCCATTTGTTAGGGACAAAGCCTGAGGTAAGGCTGTGGCTGAACAGGGCACACAGGTGTGGTGCCAGTTCGTTTTGTAGCTCATGTAGAACACAGCCAAGGATGTTATCAGGTCCCATGGATGCTGAATTCTTGGCTTTGGAAAATGTAACTTTTACCTGTGCTGCAGAAATGTTGGGTACCAGGCTTTCTTCTGGTACTGTGATAGGGCCTTTGGGGGGGGGGAGGAGAGAGGTGGTAAAGTTGGCACTGAATCTGTCCGACAGTATGCTGGGCTACATCTGTTGGCTCTGTATAGGAAGTACCATTGTGCAATAACTCAGAGCAAATTTGGGTACTGGCTTGGAGGTTCTTGATATAGCTATAGAAGGCTTTGTGGTTGTTTTTGGTGTCAGCTGCAATTCTGCCTTCATAGCTGGCTTTAGAGGATTTGATAAGGGATATCAAATTTTTGTTGAGGCTGATGAGGGAGTTTTTCCAGTCCAGTAACAAGTTTTGTCCTTCTGTTGTAGAGTTGATTGATGGCTGAGGACCACCAAATTGGCATCCATTTTTTTTTTTTTTTTTTTTTTTTGGAGGAGTGTGTCTAGGTTCTATTTGGAATGGCCAGTTCCATGCACTTGTGTACGTGCTTGTACAAGGCATTGGTGTATGATCTGGCTGTCATGCAGCTATTTTCCATTGGCATGGGTGCCGAGATGTTAGCCACCTCTGATTTTAGGAGCCCAAAGTCAGCTTTGGAGAAGTTTTTCAGGGTGGTCACCTTTGCTGGGGGGGGGGGGTGTAGGCGAGATGGAGATTTCCATGGTGATCAATTTGTGGTCAGATCTAACCAGGGAGGAAATGACTATAGGTATGGAGCAACAGTCTCCCATGTTGATGATAACTAGGTCGAGGATGCTGCTCCCTCTAGTGGGGATCAGAATGAGTTGGTCTAGGGCATTGGAACTGATGAATTCCAGGAAGCTCTGGGCTGATGCATTGGTACTTGGAATAGTTTTCCCAGTTGATGGAAGGGCAGTTGAAGTCACCCAGTATGAGAGTACTGGGTTGGACCTTGATAGATTCCAGGGTGTTTAGGGACGCGGAGTCAGTCTAGGAATATGGTTGAGATTCTGTAGCAGGCTATGACCTGTATCGGCCTCTTACCCAGTGTTAGTTGCACCTGGAGTATCTTGGAGAAATTATGCTAGGCTAACAGTCTAGAGATGTGCATATCCTTTATGAATATGGAGACACCACTGCCTTTAGAGCTTCTGGCCATATTCCGGGGCTGAAAGGTATGGAATGCGTTGTAGCTTGGAAGCAAAGGGGCGGTATCAGCCCGGTAAGGGGCTGTGCACATGGGGATATCTGAAAAAGCAATGGAGGTTGAGAGTGAAAAGTCAGTTGGCCAAGATTTCATCAAATCTCTGAAGTAAGGAACACCACTGCAATGGTGATCTCTATCATAAAGATATGCTAGCATATCCTGGTGTTTATCTGGAGTGTTATGATGGCATGCACTGTAGACGGCATAATGCTGTACTATTTGAGTTAATATTCCTGGCCAGCACATTACATAATCTCTTTCTCTGCATTTTGCTAATTTCAAAATGTACTTCATGTATCCTCTCAAAACACCTGTTTTATCTGCTGATTAGAAACTTTTTTTATCAGCTCTGAATGTCATATTTTTGTCAACTTAAATGACCTGGATGATTTTTTTCCCCTGTGAAAGAAAGTACAGTTTTGTACCTACCATAAATGTAGATGTCAGATAGGAATGCATCTGCAGTCCTTACAAATGGGTTGTCCTGTCGTCAGGCAGCCCTTCGGTCGGCCGGATTCCAAAGTCTGGGTCTGGCTTTGGCTGGTGTCGCACTTCACCCGACGTCATAGCTGCAGTTACTCGGGTATAAAGGCATCAGCCGACGCCATTTTCCTCAGTGTTTCTTGCCCCAGATGCCAGGTGCCCTCTAGGAGGACTAAATTTGGATAAATGCCAATGATTCCAAATATTAGAGAGCAAACAAAAGATAAGCATGTATGTACATATATACAAACAAATACACCATAATAGATTGCCCCAGCTAGCTATAAGAGGGCAAATACCCTAGGAGTACCACAGAGGGGAAGGAGGGTGGGTAATCCTGACTGCAGATGCATTCCTATCGGACATCTACATTTATGGTAGGTACAAAACTGTACTATGTCCTTCAAGGATGCATCTGCAGTCCTTACAAATGGGTAGAATACCATAGCCAAACTGGGGGAGGAGGAAAGATAGAATTATGGTGTAGTTAAGATCCCTTGCAAAACAGCAGTGGCAAAACCTGCTCGGGATCTAGAGTATAAAGGTAAATTTATAATGCTTGGCAAATGTATGCACGGAGCTCCAAGTAGCAGCCTCTAAAATGTCTTTGGTAGCCACTCCTCGTAGAAAAGCTGTGGTAGTGGCTGTAGCTCTTGTAGAGTGAGGCCTGATGTTTTCTGGAGTTTTCTTTCCATGGTAGGAGTAACAAAATCTAATGCAATTTCCTATCCACTTAGATATTGTCTGTTTTGAAATTGCTTTCCCTTCCATTCCTGTTGCATATGCTACCAGTAGCTGGTCAGTTTTTCTATTGCTCTTGGTCCTGTCCAGGTAGTAGCGTAATTGTCTGTGTACATCCAAGGTATGCAACAGTCTTTCTCCCCTGTTCTGTGGATTGGGGAAGAATGTAGGTAGGTGGATGGCCTGATTTAAAGATACTCTGGAGACCACCTTAGGCATAAAAGTAGGATTTGTTCTCATGGACACTATCTTGATGGAAGATCAGAAAGGGCTGTACTGCCATTAATGCCTGTAGCTCAGAAACCCTTCTTGCTGAAGTGATTGCCAGCAGGAAAGCAGTTTTCCATGACAAGTATTGCAATTCTGCTGTTGCTGCTGGTTCGAAAGGAGGAAGTGTCAATTTTTCTAGCACAAAGTTCAAGTCCCATGCAGGTAATGGTGGCTTCCTAGGAGGCTTTACATTTTTATTTCCTCTCAGAAACTGCCTGAGCAGAGGATGTGAGAAGACTGGAGGATCCAAGTCGTATTCTGCTGAAATAGCTGATGCATGAATCTTAATGGAAGAGTAGGACAGGCCTTTGTGGAATAGCTCTGCCAAGTATTCCAGGATGTTGGCTATGTTTACCAGTGACACATCTTCCCCTTTAGCAGTACTCCAAATGAGATATCTTTTCCATTTTGCTGAATAGGTTTTCCTTGTTGAAGGTCTGCGAGCTTCCAAGATAATGTCTTTAACCCTTTGGGATAAATTTGGGTTAATTTGTTTTATGCAATGTTCCAGGCAGTCAGCTGCAGAGTTTTCAGGTTTGGATGCAGGGTGTTGTAGTTGTTCTGAGTTAACAGCAAGGGAACTAGGGGTAAGAGCCACATCTGTTCCGAGACATGCTCCTCAGTAATGGGTACCAATGTTGCCTTGGCCAGTCTGGAGCTATCAGAATGATCCTTGGACGGTCCTCTTTGATCTTCAATAGCACCTTGTGCATCAAAGGAAGTGGTGGGAATGCATATGCTGTCAGATTTTTCCAACTGAAGGATAGGGAGTCCACCTTCCATGCCAGTGGATGGTGCGTCCTGGTGCTGAATTTCTTTAATTGGTGATTGTGTGGGGATGCAAATAAGTCTATTTCTGGGAGACCCCATTTTCTTGTTATGGTTTTGAAGATGTCCGGATGCAGCATCCATTCGTGGGCATCCGTGGTAGTCCTGTTTAGTATGTCTGCTAGAGTGTTTTCTTTTCCTGGTACAAAAATTGCTTGTAACTGAATGTTGTAACTCAGGGCCACATTCCAGAGGTCCAGGGCCATCCGGCATAGAGGGTACGAATGTGTGCCTCCCTGCTTGTTGATGTACCACATAACTGTGGTGTTGTCTGTCCTTATCATCAATTGGCCTTGTCGAAGAAATGGTTTGAAAGCCTGAATTGCCAGTTTTACTGCCAGCATTTCCTTTAGGTTTATGTGTAGGTGCAGTTGCTCTCGAGTCCATAAACCTTGTATGCATTTGTCCATCATGTGTGCCCCCCAACCGAGGTCTGAGGCGTCCGTTGTGATGGTTTGGCTTGGTTGAGTGTTGTGGAAGGGCAATCCTTCGTTTGATTGACAGGCCTGAGCCCACCAGTGGAATTCTTGCTTCAGGCATGGAATTATTGGAATGTGAGTTTCTAGGCTGTGCTTGTGCTGAGACCATAAATTCTTTAGGTACCACTGTAGCTTTCTCATGTGCAGTCTGGCATGTGGGACCAATAGTATGCAGGATGCCATGAAGCCCAATGCCTGTAGGACTTTTCTTGCTGTTAGATGGTTTTGCTTTGTTAATGCCAAGAAGTAGAGAGGGAGTTGCTCCTGTTTTTCTACTGTTAGGAATGCCATTTGTTTGGATGTGTCCAGCTCCACACCCAAAAAGGTTATCTTTTGGGATGGTATCAGCCTTGACTTTTTTATATTGACTGTATATCCCAGGGCTTGTAGAAGGTAAATGACTCTTTTTAAGTCTTCTGCTAGCTTGTTTTTGTTGTCCGCTTGTATCGGGCAATCGTCCAGGTAAGGGTATATTTGGATTCCCTGAAGCCTGCAATGAGCGATTACTGATGCCAGGCATTTCGTAAACACTCTGGGCGCAGTAGATAAGCCAAAGGGCAATGCTGAGAATTGATAATGCTCTGATCCTGCAAGAAATCTGAGGTATCTTCTGCAATTTGGTCGTATGGGGACGTGCAGGTATGCCTCCTTGAGATCTAGAGTAACCAGCCAAGACTCCTTGCCCAGCATGGGAAGAAGCTGCTGTAGGGTCAGCATTTTGAATTTTGGAACAATGAGGAATGTGTTTAAAGCGGACAGATCGAGAATAGGTCTCCATTTGCTTTCTTTCCTTGGTACTAGGAAGAGTCTGGAGTAAAAGCCCTTTCCTTGCTCCATATATGGTACTTTTCCACAGCTCTTATTTTTAATAATTGATTTACTTGCTTTAGAGCTTCTGCCTTTTGATTTGGAGGTAGGTTTGGCATTCCTCTCTTTCCTGGTAGAGTATGGAAATGAAACCTGCAACCTTGGTCTATAGTTTGCAAAATCCACTTGTCTCTTGTGATGTAATGCCAGTTCTTTGAAAATAAAGCTAGCTTTCCGCCTAAGGGTGCTTCTAGTTGTTCCCTGGTAGGCGGTGCCAGAGCCAAGTCACTGTGATTGTCCTGTTGCAGTGGTGGCGGCTGCGTCTGTGCCTCGCTGGTTGTTACCCTGCCACTGGCGTCCCCTGTAGGCACCCCTGGATTGGTTTCTGCCTCTTGAACGCCTATTCCTGCCTCTCTGTGCTTTGGAGGAGTCTGGAAAGGACCAATTCTTGGAGGGCCAATTCCTGCTAAACCTTGGAGGTTGGACCTGTAAGAAATCTTTCACTGTTTGGACAGATTTTGCCTTCTCTTCCATCTTCTTCAGTACCTGTTGTGCAGGAGAACCAAACAAATTGATCTTGTCCATGGGAGCATCCAATAGTTTTGATTTGACATGGTCCGGTAAGGCCTGCTCTTTTAACCATGCATGCCTTCTAATAACTGTGCCAGTCATGGCTGATCTAAAGGAAGCCTCCAGTGCATCATAGCCTCATTTTAAAGAATGGTTACTAACTTGCTGAATGTTATGTACCATTTCCTGAACATATTTCTTATCTAAAGGTTCATCAGAGGACAGTTTTTAGTTAACTGGTCTAGCATAAATTCTTGATATTGGATCATATGAAATTGACAGTTCAAGGCCCTAGCTGACAAAGTAGCAGAAGTGTAAACTTTTTTACCCCATCTCTCTAAGGACCTGGATTCCCTTTCAGAGGGGAGGGGATTTTTGGCAGAGGTAGTTGCTACAGCCTTAGGCCCTGGGAGATAGTCTCGTATCTGCAAAGGAGCCTTGTATAAATGGTGATGTGTCCGGGACCCTGTAGAACCTATCGGGCGTAGCAGGGGCCGGAGGTAATGAATCAGGAGCAGTACAAGCATCATTAAATGCATCATCTACAACAGAAAGAACTGGAGGTATAGCTAAAGGCCTATGTTGTGGTAAATGTAAAAAGGTTCTAAGCCTTTTCCTGGAGTCTGAAAAATCTTGGCCCTGCCACTGAAATTGTTCCCTCATAGCATGCAAGGTTTCCCCAAAGGAAAATTCCTCAGGGAGAGGCAGAAGCGATGGACTCTTCAGCATCAGTGTCTTCATAAGGGGAATAAGGAGCCTCTGGAGGGTCTGTATTATCTGTATCATCCGAGGAATCATCTGTGGAAACTGGCTCAGGGGGCTCTGCTCTAGGCCTCTTCTCTGGAGGTGGGTGAGAGGCCCTGTCTGGGTGAGGTTGGGATCCCCGGATTAAAGAAATGAGATCCTCTGCTAGAGAAAGCATTTGGGAACTGGAGCTGGGCCTGTGAGAGGGGGTCTTAACAGGCACAGATTTTGTAGCTTTAGCTGCTTTAGCCCTGGCAAACGCCTTAATGGACATGGCTGCAGGAGGCCTAGCAGCTCCACGTGCAGGGGTTGAAATATCCAAGGGAATAGTGTCAGATAATTCCTGAGAAACCACAACTGCAGGTTGGATTTCAGAAGCCGATTCCACTAGGTTGGAAGAGGCCTCGGTAGAAGGCATGTTTTCGGCTGAAGGAAGAACCGCTTGCTCGGTTTCAGCCGAAACCGAGACACTCGCGGTTGGCTTAACCGCGGTTTCGGCCGAAACCACGGGCCGCGAGTGTCGGTCCTTTTCCTTGCGTCTTTTGGATATTTGTGAAGTCGGAGGATCCGACGGCATAATATAAGCAAAATCAGAGCCGAAAAACTGCTCAGCAAATTCCGACCGACGTCTAAGCGCCCGTCGGTTAAAAGAAGCACAGGCTAGACAAGCTGCTACGTTGTGGTCTGGGCCTAAACAAGGTAAGCAGTAAGAGTGGAAATCTTTATGAGGTATTTGTTTCCCACAAGTTAAACAGTTATTCACTTTTTCTGACATTGGCTGAGGCAAGAAAGAGTCCCCAACGGGGTACTTAGCTTTTTAGAAGTCTTCGGTAGTAGTAGAAGTATTCGGTAGTAGTAATCTCTGGATCTGACCGACCGGCACTTGCGAACAGCTTCTGCTTCGGGCGCCACGCGGCAAGAAAGACTGAGGAAAATGGCGTTGGCTGATGCCTCTATACCCGAGTAACTGCAGCTATGACGTCGGGTGAAGTGCGACACCAGCCGAAGCCAGACCCAGACTTTGGAATCCGGCCAACCGAAGGGCTGCCTGACGACAGGACAACCCATTTGTAAGGACTGCAGATGCATCCTTGAAGGACATCACCAAATCTCATTTTTTTCCTGCTGGCTTTTGTTTCAGCCTTTCCTTGTACTGCTTTTCAGTGACTACAGTCCTAAATCAGTGTCAGTATATTATCCTTCAATGGTAAATGTCTTATTACTCAAATAAATTGAGATCCTTTAGCAATTCTTCAGGTTTCTCTGGTAAACATGTTCTACCCTGCTTATCTGCCAAACATGTTCTACCCTGCTTATCTGCCAAACATGTTCTACCCTGCTTATCTGCCAAGTGTACTCCCTTATCTGAAATCAGTACCCATACTTCTGTACACTAAGTAATCCCTCTGTAAAATGATGTATAGTTTGCTAGGCATAAATTCTTTATGATATACTCACAGAGTTTTTCATACTTATTGCATGTGCTCTTCTGTGAATGTTCTTTACCCAAAGTAAACAAGTATATTCTAGCAAGACCTCAAATACGATCAACATTCTGTCATCTACTTGAAACTCATCTACCTTACTCTTACTACATTATTTCAGTGCTGTACATCTGCAACTATTCTTTTAAACATTTCAATACTTGCTTATAACTCATGTTACATGATACAGCTTACTTTACTAGCTTTTGCTGAAGCACAGTTATATCAGACATCAATAAAACAACTGAACACATTAAACATCAAAATACTGTACCCTTCCCCTGGTGTCAGGGATTAACATCTTCAGGTAGTGACCATGGGGACCCTTACCCCTCATCAAAATTTGTGTTCTTGGCGACTGCTTCCTCCTGCACTTCTTTTTCTGAGGGACCTCCACAGGGGGATAAATCTGGGGAGGTGTCAGAAGATGACATAACCGGAGTCTGAGAAACTTGAGACTTCAGCACCCACTGTCCCAGTGGAGAGGTAGGTGGAATAACACAGCTACAGGGGGGTACCTGTTCTGAGGGGGTACCGACTGAGTCACCGTGAGAGGGCCCTCTCCATTGCCTCGAAGGCTGGCCTCCCTGAAGAGGGAAAAGAGATAGACTGCCTCAGAACCAGCGTCACTCCCCACCCCCAAGAACTGACCCTCGAGACAGAAGCCAGAGCTGAGATAACCTGAGCCAAAGCCCTGACAGCTTCAAAAAAACCTGGAGTTGAGTCCTGCCCCCAGAACTGAAAGGGTAGCTATAGCACAGGGAGGTCTCTGGTTCCAAAGCCACCGAAGAGCTCAGGGGGATTAATGGTTCTGAAGATGTGAAGATCTCAAGAATCAGCACAGTGAGTGCCGGAAAATTCGGAATGAACGACTAAAGACCTCACAGGAGGT
This sequence comes from Protopterus annectens, assembly GCF_019279795.1. Lineage (NCBI taxonomy): Eukaryota > Metazoa > Chordata > Ceratodontiformes > Protopteridae > Protopterus > Protopterus annectens. The sequence goes on from NC_056741.1 coordinate 26,369,386, forward strand.
TAGAATAGGAGTGGTCTTCTTCTTTCGGCTGCTCCCATTAGGGGTCGCCACAGCAGATCAACTATTTCCATTTCTTCCTGTCCTCTGCATCTTGCTCTGTCACACCAACCACCTGCATGTCCTCTCTCACCACATCCATAAACCTTATCTTAGGCCTTCCTCTTTTCCTGTTACCTGGCAGCTTCATCCTTAGCATCTTTTTCCAAATATACTCTGCATCCCTCCTCAGCACATGTCCAAACAAACGTAATCTTGCCTCTCTGGCTTTGTCTCCAAACCTTCCAACCTGGGCTGACCCTCTAATATACTTATTCCTAATCCTGTCCATCCTCATCACACCCAGTGCAAATCTTAACATATTTAACTCTGCCACGTCAAGCTCTGACTCCTGCCTTTTTGTCAATGCCACCATCTCCAACCCATATAACATAGCTGGTCTCACTACCCTCTTGTAGACCTTCCCTTTCACTCTTACTGGTACTAGTCTGTCACAAATCACTCCTGACACACTTCTCCACCCGCTCCATCCTGCCTGTACTCTCTCCTTCACCTCTCTTCCACACTCACCATTACTCTAAACTGCTGATCCCAAGTATTTAAACTTATCGACCTTCGCCACATCTACTCCCTGCATCCTCACCATTCCTCTATCCTCCCTCTCATTCACACACATATATTCTGTCTTAGTCCTGCTGACCTTCAATCCTCTTCTCTCTAGAGCACATCTCCACCTTTCCAGGGTCTCCTCCACTTGTTCCCTACTCTCACTACAGATCACAATGTCATCTGCAAACATCATAGTCCACTGGGAATCCTGTCTGATCTCGTCTGTCAACCTGTCCATCACCATTGCAAGTAAGAAAGGGCTCAGAGCTCATCCTTGATGTAATCCCACCTCCACCTTAAACGCATCCATCACTCCCACCGCAGACCTCACTGCTGTCACACTACCCTCGTACATATCCTGTACCACACTCTTACATACTTCTTGGACACTCCCGACTTACAAGAGGAGTGGTCAAAGGAATAAAAGGAAGCTCAATTCCAAAACCCGAAGAAGTCAGAACCGAAAGTGGGGCTGAACGTTCTTTAGCCCACAAGATTTTATGCACCAGTCTCTCTACGTCGAGTTCAGAAAGACTTCTGGTGGAGCAGATAAATGACGTTTAAGGAGATTTAGGCCTCTGCATAAAAACGGCTGGAAGCTCACCAGCAAAAGGGTCTATGAGATGGTGAACAGGAAGTCCTTGGAAAAATCTCAGGAATTTTTGTAATGATAGGGGAAGAAGAAATCTTGTCCTGCACCGTTGCCTTCAAGGTCAAAGGGCTTGAGACAGTAAATCGGTGCTGGAACAGATGTCGACACTGGAGTTTTACAGCCAGAGGCCTCCGGTTCTGAAGATAAATTTCACAGCAGAGGATTTCAGTTTCTTAGGTCTTGGGACTGACGGAGAGGTCAGAACTGAGAGACTCTTCTTTTTTCCTCTGTCCACTGAAGATGAGGAAGGAGGGGAGGAAACTTCAGTTTTAGCTTTGTCTGCAAAAGATAAGGCTTCATTAAATGCTGAAAGGATCAATCCTTTCAAAATAAGTTTATTTCATCTTTCGACGCGAGATCTGGTTTTGTGGTGGACACTGCATTTACCATGTTTTTATTTTTCTTTAATGCTAACTGGTCCTGAACTTTCCAACAGCTTTATTCATTGTGGCATAATAAGAAGTTAGGCACTCACCATAACGTTCCATCTGAGTAGGTAAACTTCATTTGGCAGCAACCTATGGGTCTTCGGATCCATATCGGATCCGAGCCGGCAGTTTCCAACAGCTGACATCAGAGCTCCAAGCTCCTCCCCCCTACCCTTAATCCCCTGCCATCCCTACCTGACATCAGATAGAGTTTGTCTAATGCAAGACCTGCACCAAATAGCCAGTCTATGATCTGTCCTCGATACAATCAGATGACAAGGAGTAATATAAACATCCAACGGTCAGGGGGAAGGAGGGGGGACGGTTGCTGCCAAATGAAGTTTACTTACTCAGATGGAACGTTATGGTGAGTACATAACTTCTTAATCTGAAGTAGTTAACTTCATTTGGGCATCAACCTATGGGACAGAGTCCCCAGCTACCTAAATCTTGGGAGGTCCTTATGGAAGGATGTTCCGGAGCACTGCAGAGCCAAAGGTTGCTCTCCCTCTGGAGACCAGGTCCAACTTATAATGATTTATAAAGGTATGAGATGATGCCCAAGTGGCTGCCGAACAAATTTCATCCAATGAGACTCTAGAACGAAAGGCAGCAGAGGTGGAAATTGACCTAGTAGAATGGGCGTGGACTCCTTGGGGTGTGGGCCGGCCAGAACTTTCATATGCCAGTAGAATACACTGTGAAATCCACCTGGACAGTGTGACTTTTGAAACTGGATTTCCCAAAATTAGATTTAGCATATGAAATAAACAGCTGGTCTGATTGCCTATGACCAGCTGTTCTGTGCAAGTAGAAACGTAGTCGTCTATGAACATCCAACGAGTGTAACTTGAATTCGCCTTTGTTTTGGTAATTGGGAAAAAAGACATGTAAATTAATAGTTTGATAGATATTTGATTCGGAAGCAATCTTAGGAAGAAAAGAGGGATTGGTCCTGAGGGATACTCTTGTCTTTATGAAAGGTCAAATACGGTGGCTTGGCGGAAAGGGCTTGAAGTTCAGAAACCCTTCTGGCTTAAGTGATAGCGACGAGAAAGGCTGTTTTCCAGGATAATAGTTTAAGATCCACTGAAGCTGCAGCCTCAAAGGGAGGAGCTGTCAAAGCCTGGAGTACGAGCGCTAAATCCCAAGGAGGGACAACATCCTTCACCGGGGGGTCTTAGTAGGAAGGTACTCTTCAAAAAGGCCTTACACAATCTGGTTGAGATCAAAGGGCCTAGGTCACTCCCCACATGATAATGTGAAATTGCTGCCAGCTGAACTCTGACCGTGGAAGAGCTGGCTCCCTGGTCAAAAAGTCCTGACAAAAAGTCCAACACCACAGGCAACGGAGCCGTAAAGGGGTCTAAGCTTTGTTGCTCCGCCCAAACAGAGAACCGTTTCCATTTGCTATCATAAAGCCTTCTTGTAGACGGCTTGTGGGCTGCCACTAAGATAGCTTTGACTGGGGAAGAGATACCGGGAGTCCTAGCTAGAAGTGGTACTGGAGCAACCAAGCCGTGAGCTTCAGATTGTCCAGATTCGGGATCGGAAGGTCTAACGGGTGCGAGATCAGATCCAGGATGGGATCCAGAATCCAGGGTGGATTTACTAGATGAGACCGTAGATAAGGAAACCAAGCCTGACGAGGCCAGAATGGGGCAATGAGGATTATTCTGCTCCCCAGCAGTCTGGCTTTCTGTAAGAACCTCAGCATTAGAGGAAGAGGAGGGTAAGCATAGAGGAGACCGGGCGGCCAAGCATGTACCAGAGCATCTCGGGGGGATAAGTAGTCGTTGCACTTCGTGTTTGAGGGAGAAGCGAAAAGATCACAACAAGGTTAATCCCATTTGGAGAATATTTGTTTCGCTACTTTGTGATTCAGAGACCACTCATACGGCAAGAGAATTGTGCGACTCAGTCTGTCCGCTAGGATGTTGGACCGTCCCGGAATGTGCGTCGCTATGAGAAAGCGGTTGGTGGAGATCGCCCATTCCCACACTCTCATGGCCTCTCGGCAAAGTGGATAGGACCTGGTTCCCCCTTGTTTGTTGATATACCAGACTACCGACATGCTGTCCGTCTGGACTGCAATAGTCCCAACGGGAAGAAGGCTCTGAAGTGCTTGCAACGCCAACAGCACTGCCCTCATCTCTAGGACATTGATATGCAGAGAGGTCTCCGTGTGGTCTCATGTGCCTTGGACCATCCTGCCTAGACAATGCCCCCCCCCATCCAAGGCGAGAGGCGTCCGTAGTCATGGTGGTTAGGGGATGGGGCATAGCAAAGGGCCGACCTTTGAGGAGGTCCGGGGACTGGAGCCACCACAGGAGGGCCTTCCTGCAAACCCTGCTGAGGCGAATGAGATGGTTTAGAGGGTAATGCAGGAAGGACCATTGGACTTGGAGGGTCCACTGCAGGACCCTCATGTGCAAACGCGCCATGGGCAGCAGGTTGATGGCAGCTGCCATCGACCCTAGGGCCCTCAGGCCCAGAGCTGCTGAAGGAGCTGGGGATTGAAGAATGGCCCACACATGGAGTCTCACGGTTTGAAGTCGGTCCAAAGTCAAGAAGGCTAGGAGCCGGCTTGTATCCAATATGGCTCCGATGAAGTCTATGATTTGTGTCGGCGGAAGGGAAGATTTTTCTACATTGACTGTGATCCCCAGCCGGGGAGCTAGACTGAGGAAAGAGTCCCTGGCCATGCAGAGTAGATGCCTTGTGGGGGCGGTCAGGAGCCAGTCGTCCAGGTAGGGGAAGACAGTACAGTTGTGTACACCTACCATAAATGTAGATGTTAGAGTGTCTTCACTGTTGCAGTCATGACTGTAGGGTTCTCCCCTGCCGGCAGGCAGCCCTCGGGCGGCCAGAATCCCAAAGTCTGAGTCCGGCGTCGGCTGTTCAACCATGCTCCCTGACGTCAGAGTGCCAGAAGTATAAAGCTGACAGCTGACGCCATCATCTCCAGTTTTTCTTGCCCCAGATGTCAGGAGTCCCAAAATGAAAAAGGTCCCATAACCCTTGCAAATACACCTCAGAAGAATGGTGAAAAAAGAAAATACACAAAAGTAAAAATAAGAGGGGACAGGAGGGAGGAACAGACTGCAACAGTGAAGACACTCGAACATCTACATTTATGGTAGGTGTACACAACTGTACTATGTTCATCGTGTTTCACTGTTGCAGTCATGACTGTAGGGTAGAATCCCAAAGCTGAAGAAAGGGAGATGGTCATAAAGAGGAAGGGGTGGCTAAAAGGCCCTGCAAGACTGCAGAGGCAAAGCCTGCCCTAGACTTAGAGAGGTAGATTGTAGTGCTTAGAAAAAGTATGCACTGAACTCCAAGTTGCAGCTTCCAAAATGTCCTTGGTAGGAACTCCCCTGAGGAAGGCCGCAGAAGTGGCAGCAGCTCTGCTGGAATGAGTCCGTATACTCCCTGGGATTTGCTTTCCATGGTGAGAATAAAATCTGATTCCATGAGCAATCCATTTAGAAATGGTCTGTTTTGAAATGGCTTTACCTTGGGAACTTGAAGCATAACAAAACAAACAATTGTTCTGATTTTCTGTTGTCCTTGGTTCTGTTCAGGTAAAAACGTAGCAGAAGAAAGGAGGCTAGCACCAAACAAATACTCACTAAGTCCACGAGCACCAGAGGAGAAAGGCAACACAGACCTTGCTGAAAAATAGATTTATTGCCACTTGTTCCGGCTGGAACACAAAAAATATCCAAAACTGTTCAAAGCACAAAATCCAAAACTGTTCGAAGCACAAACGCTATGTCTACACACCTGCGTTTTCGTTTAGGACACTTCTTCAGATGCAATACAACTCATCCAATACATCCTTACATTTAAATACACAATAATTAATTTAATTAAACAATTAATTGATCACACTTGGATTACTTCATTCAAATTTAAGCTTACTAACCTTACATCATAACAAATTTTAAAAACTCATTCTTTCTATGAAAGCAAGTACAAATAAATCTATATCAAATCACTCTACTTAATATAAAATTCAAATTTAATAAAACACTTCACAATATACAACAAATATAATTATTAAAACAAACATATTAAAAGATGTTAAAAAGTTAAGAAACTGCCTTCATCTTACTAAGTTTTATATGAACACTAGAGGGGGTAAGAGGATAATTAAATTTAGTAAGATGAAGGCAGTTTCTTAACTTTTTAACATCTTTTAATATGTTTGTTTTAATAATTATATTTGTTGTATATTGTGAAGTGTTTTATTAAATTTGAATTTTATATTAAGTAGAGTGATTTGATATAGATTTATTTGTACTTGCTTTCATAGAAAGAATGAGTTTTTAAAATTTGTTATGATGTAAGGTTAGTAAGCTTAAATTTGAATGAAGTAATCCAAGTGTGATCAATTAATTGTTTAATTAAATTAATTATTGTGTATTTAAATGTAAGGATGTATTGGATGAGTTGTATTGCATCTGAAGAAGTGTCCTAAACGAAAACGCAGGTGTGTAGACATAGCGTTTGTGCTTTGAACAGTTTTGGATTTTGTGCTTTGAACAGTTTTGGATATTTTTTGTGTTCCAGCCGGAACAAGTGGCAATAAATCTATTTTTCAGCAAGGTCTGTGTTGCCTTTCTCCTCTGGTGCTCGTGGACTTAGTCAGGTAAAAACGTAGTTGTCTGTGTACATCCAAGGAATGTAAGATCCTTTCCCCTTTATTTTCAGGAGAGGGGAAAAAGGTTGGCAAGTGGATAGTTTGATTTAAAGCCACTTTGGAAACCACCTTAGGCATGAAGGTAGGATTTGTCCTCAGAGATACCTTGTCTTGATGAAAAATAATATAAGGTTCCACAGCCATAAGAGCTTGTAACTCTGAAACTCTCCTGGCAGAGGTTAGGGCTAACAGGACAGCTGTCTTCCAAGATAAAAACTTGATGTCAGAAGAGGCAGCAGGCTCAAAAGGAGGCAAGGTTAGTTTTTCCAAAACATAGTTGAGATCCCAAGCAGGAATGGGAGGAGATCTAGGAGGTCTTAAGTTCTTAGCTCCTCTGAGAAACTGTCTCATGAGCTGGTGGGAAAAGATGGGAGGGTCCATATTATAATGAGCAGAAATAGCAGAGGCATGTATCTTAATGGAAGAAAAAAGACCCTTATGTAAGAGATCTATCAAGTAAAGTAAAATTAAAGTAATGTTAGGAAGAAGAGGATCAGAATCCTGAGCCTGCATCCAGGAACAAAATCTTTTCCATTTTCCTGCATAAGATTTTCTAGTACTAGGACATCTGGCTTCCAAAATGACATCCATAACCTGCTTGGGCAGTAAAGAAGAAATCAAAGGCCCTGGATTAACCAGGCCGCTAGGCTGAGAGTTCTGACATGAGAGTGAAGAACCTGACCCTGATGCTGGGACAGAAGGTTTGGAGACGGAGGTAAAACCCAAGGGGGCTCCAGACAAAGGTTTTTTAGAGTTGGACACCAAAACTGCCGAGGCCAATTTGGAGCCAGCAAGATTATCATCTTGGGCTTGTTCTGTTTTATCTTCAATAAAACCCGTGGAAGAAGAGGAAGTGGCGGAAAGGCATATCCCAACAGGTTCCTCCAACTGAATGACAGGGCATCCACTTTCCAAGCTTCTCTGTGGAAAGTCCTGGTGCAAAAATTCTGTAGTTGATGATTGAGATGGGATGCAAAGAGGTCTATGTGAGGACATCCCCAGACTGCTGTTATCATCCTGAATATTTTGGTGTCCAGCATCCACTCGTGTGGATCTGAAATGTTTCTGCTCAGACTGTCTGCCAGGAGGTTTTGTTTCCCTGGTAGAAACTGAGCTTGAAGATCCAGATTGCAAGCTAGAGCTGTGTTCCATAGATCCATGGCTAGTCTGCATAGGGGGTAGGAATGAGATCCCCCTTGATTGTTTATGAACCACATAACTGTGGTGTTGTCTGTCCGTATTAGTAGTTGTCCTGGTTGTAAAAGATTCCTGAAGGCCAATAAAGCTTTCTGAACGGCTAACATTTCCTTTAAGTTGATATGCAGGTGCTTCTGATCCTTTGTCCAAAGGTCCTGCAAACAATTGCCCTGAGAATGGGCTCCCCAAGCATAATCCGAGGCATCCGTGGTTAGAATCTGAGTGGCAGGAGGCAGACGAAAGGGTTTCCCTTTGTTTAGTGCACAAGCCCTGGACCACCAAAGAAATTCCTTTTGAAGGCAAGGAAGGACAGAGATCAGTATGTCTAAACTGTGGCAATGCTGAGACCATACACTTTTTAGGTACCACTGTATTTTCCTCATGTGTAGTCTTGCATATGGTACGAAAAGGATGCAGGAGGCCATGTAACCCAAAGCCTGCAGGAATTTCCTTGCAGATAGTTGAGTTAGAGTTGCCAAGGTTTTGAAAGTTGAAGCCAGCTGTAATTGTTTTTCGGATGTCAGAAATGCCATCTGGGTTGTAGTGTTTAGAAGTGCACCCAGAAAAGTTATCTGTTGTGATGGTGTCAAATTTGACTTTTTTATGTTTACAGAGAATCCCAGGAACTTGAGGAGGTTCTGTACAAATTCTAGATGCTGGAGTAAGACATCCTTGCTGTCTGCCTGAATTAGACAATCGTCCAGATAAGGGTAAATTTGAATTCCCTTGAGTCTGCAGTAAGCTACTACTGGAGCCAGGCATTTGGTGAAGACCCTGGGTGCAGTAGACAATCCAAAGGGCAGCGCAGAGAATTGAAAGTGCCTCGATCCGCCTTGAACCTGAGGTATTTTCTGCGATCCTGCCTGATGGGAATGTGTAAATATGCCTCCTTTAAATCCAAAGTTACCATCCATGCATCTTTGGACAGCATTGAAAGTAGCTGCTGTAGAGTAAGCATCTTGAATTTTGGAATCTCTAGAAAGGTGTTCAAGACCGACAGATCCAGAATGGGTCTCCATGAGTTTTGCTTCCTTGGGACTAGAAAGAGCCTCGAGTAAAAACCTTTTCCCATCTCTGAAAGAGGAACCAGTTCTATGGCATTCATTGCCAAAAGAGCTTCCACCTGGTTTAAGGCCTCCATCCATTGATGTTTTGGAAGATCTGGCCATCCGCTTGGCCTTGGCAAGGTATGAAAATGGAATTTGTAACCTCTTAAAATCGCATCCAAAACCCATTTGTCTTGGGTTATTAGAGTCCAATTTTGATAAAAAAAAAAAGAAGAGAGAGTTTTCCTCCGAGGGGGGCTTCCAGGCAAGACGTTCCTGTAGCCCAACAGAGGGAGTCATTGAGTTTGTTTCCTTTGAGATTGTGACCTGTCCTCTCCTCCCCTAGGGGTGGAAGCAGTCCACTGTCTTGGTCTATAAGCAGCTTGTGTTTGAGGCCTCCCTCTGGAGCGTCTATACCTACCCCTCTGAGGCCTGTCTGAAGAGGGAAAGGACCAACTTTTTGAAGGCCAATTCCTGCTAAATCTAGGTGGCTGTACTTGTAAGAAATCTTTAACTGTTTGCATGGATTTCACCTTATCCTCCATCTTTTTAATCACCTCTTCAGCTTTAGATACACAGAAAACATGTTGAACAGGAGCATCCAATAATTTAGCCTTTACTTGTTCGGGTAAATTTTGTTCCTTTAGCCATGCATGTCTTCTAATGACTGTGCCAGAGGCCGCAGCCCTACAAGAAGCCTCCAAGGCATCAAATCCACAGTGTAAACCATGCTTCCCAACCTGTTCAGTGGCATGCAATAAGTCATGTAATTCCTTATCATCTGCACAAGCAGAAATGGAAGTAAACTTTTGTTTTAAGACAGACAAGAGAAACTGTTGGTATTTAAGCATATGAAACTGACAGTTTAAAGCCCTAATGGACAAAATAGCAGAAATGTACACCTTTTTGCCCCATCTTTCTAAGGATCGAGAATCCTTTTCAGTAGGAATGGAATTTTTGGCAGAAGCGGCCTTAACTCCCTTAGGACCCTGAGAAATGGTTTCAGGGTCAGCAGTAGGGTTCTTGTATAAAAACTGATGGGAATCAAGAACCCTGTAATATCTATCAGGTTTAACAGGAGCAGGAGGAAAAGAATCAGGGGTTAAATTAGCCTCCAAAAAGGCATCATCCACAATATCCAAAACAGGAGGAATAGCCAGGGGTCTAGGCTGGGGAAGAAGAAGAAAATCCCTCAGTCTTTTCTTGGATTCCGAATACTCCTGTCCCTCCCAGTGGAAATGTTCCCTCATTTCATGCAAAGTTTCCCCAAAAGAGAAATCCTCAGGAGGAGAAGCTGTAGGAATGGATTCTTCAGCATCAGCATCCTCATAAGGAGGGAAAGAATATTCCTGATCAGAAGAAGAAACTGAGGAAACAGAAGCTTGATCAGAGGAATCATAGTAAACATCCTGCCTTGGCCTTTTGTCTGGAGGGGGATGTGAACCCCTAATCATATTAAGTAAATCCTCCGCCATCTTGAGTAACTGTTTCTGTGACTTGGGAGCTGGTTCAGAAGAGGCCTGTGTTGAAGTCTTTGGTTTAGAAGGAGTCTTTGCCTTTGTCTTTGGCTTTGCCTTTACTAGAAGCTGAGTAGGCCTGAAAACCCCTTCGGAAGCCGGTACCTGCACAGCGGCTCTGGACCCATCCGAAGGAGCATTGTCCGAAGGTCCTGCAACAGAAATATTTAAAGGCCTGGTTGTCTCTTCATGAGAGTCCATTTCGGCCGTCGGTTCTGAAATGGCCGACGACAGGGGCTGCAAAAGCGCCTCACTGATGACGGCCGAACCTGAAGCTGGCTCCGCATGTGCGTTATCATCAGATTTGGACCTCGGAGGCCTGTCTTTATCCTTGCGATGTTTGTGAACCGTATCCGACGACATTTTGTAGTTAAAGCACCTATCGAAGTAATGAAAAGCAAAATCGTACCTTCGCTTAATTGTACATTGATTGAATCTAGCACAAAACAGACAACTAGCTACGTCGTGGTCAGGGCCTAAGCAAGGAATACAGTAAGAATGAAAATCCTTATGAGGTATTTGCTTCCCACATGAAATACAATTATTAACTTTTTCTGACATCAGAGTGGAGCAAGAAAAAGTTTCAACGGGTACTTAGCTTTGAGTGGAGAAGAAAGTCTTCGGACCGAAGTATATAGAAAAATTTGTCAGGAGTCAACCGACCGGCACTTGCAAACTGCTATCACCGCACGGCAAGAAAGACTAGAGAAGATGGCGTCGGCTGTCAGCTTTATACTCCTGGCGCTCTGACATCAGGGAGCATGGCTGAACAGCCAACGCCGGACCCAGACTTTGGGATTCTGGCCGCCCGAGGGCTGCCTGGCGGCAGGGGAGAACCCTACAGTCATGACTGCAACAGTGAAACACGATGAACATCTGAATTCCTTGGAGTCTCAGGTGGGCCGCTATCACTGACAAAACCTTGGTAAACACCCTGGGGGCTGTGGTGAGACCAAAGGGAAGGACCCTGAATTGGTAATGGCTGGCTCCTAGGCGGAAGCGAAGGAACCTCCTGGAGCGTCTGTCCATCAAGATGTGGTAGTACGCATCCTTGAGGTCTATAGAGCTCATCCAGTCGTTCTCTTGCAAGAGGGGGAGAATGGATTGAAGTGTGACCATCCAGAACTTTTCCTTGGTTACTGACAGGTTCAAGAGGGATAGATCGAGGATTGGCCTTAAGTCCCCCGTCTTTTTTGGTACCAAGAAGAACCTGGAGTAAAAGCCCGATCTGAACTGGTCTGGGGGGATGTGCTGAATGGCTCTTTTCTAGCAGCTGCTGGATTTCCACAGCCGCGGCCTCCCTCTGATCTGGGGGGACATCTGGGAGGAATCTGGGATTGCGAGGGGGATGAGGAAACGGGATCTGGTAACCTCTGGATATGATACGAAGCACCCAGCAATCTGTCGTGATGGACTCCCAAGCTGCCAGGTGCCTCGAAAAATGCCCCCCGACTGCCTCCAGAGTGGAGCAGTCGGGTAACCCCTCAGGGTTGCTGCATAGGCCGATCAGAGAATGATTCTCTGGACCCAAAACTCCTCGGACCCCCTCTGCCCCTAGGGCGGCGTCCACCCTGTCCTCCTCTGCCTCGGAAGGACTGGGTGTCCGGAGCATCACGGGACTGTTGCGACTACCGGAACCACATCTTCTGTCCCTTTTGGTTCTTGGAGAAAGACCTCTGGGGATCAAAGAAGTGGACTCCGATGGCAGACGTCTTCCAGTCCTTCTCGCTCTGGACTAAAGTTTCGCGTACGGTTTTGCCAAAGAGGGCAGAACCATCGAATGGGGCATTAGCGAACAATGCCTTAAAGGGTTCCGCGAAATCACAGTGGTGGAGCCACGCCTGTCGCCTCATGACGACGCCCGCTCCGCTAGCTCTAGAGGCTCCTTCCGTAGCATGGGATAGTAGCCGCATAAAGGTATTAGAAATAGACCTTAGAGTAGCCATTCGGGTAGAGTACACCTGCTTGTCCTCTGCCGACATGGACTCCAGGGGCGAACCAGCGTACTCTTTAATAAGGTTGCGCTGGAGCCGTATGACATGTGCCATGTAGTTCAGTGACCTTACAGAGAAGGTAGCTGAACTGAAGACTCGCTTCCCAAGGCGGTCCATCGCCCAAGACTCCTTGCTAGGAGGATGGACCAAGGGACTTTCTTGGGCCAGTTCCCTCTTGGTGGCTGCCGCCACCAACATGGCATCTACCAGGCATCCCTTACTCCAGTGCACTCTGTCGGAGGGGGGACTAAGTATCCTATCAGGTCTCTTCAGGACGGGCTCCACAGTGTCTGGCTCCTTCCACGGCCTGGTAGTGATCAGGTCTACCAGAGGGTCGGCTGCAGCGGATACCCAAGAAGTAGACGGGCCTGCTTCAAACGCCTCCAGGAACACAGACTCATCCGAGGTAGGCTTTGGGGCGGACCACCCTCCCCTTATTCTGAGCATCTCCATGATGTCTCCAAAGGAGACGTCTTCGAGGGGTGATCTTGGGAAGCTTTCCCCTTCCTCCAAATCTGTGTCCTCAGTCAAGGACTCAGGGGAGTCCAAGTGCCTCCTTTTGCACTTGTGCTTGTGAGGGGACCTCCTCGGGGAGGCTGTCCGAGGAGGCCTCACCAGGCTCATCATGTCCCAACAAGGGAACTACCTGGGACGTTAGAGCAGGCTGCACCTGGGGCTGGGTGACAGAAATCCGAACCAACTGAGAGGGAGTGCAGGGTGGAGCCGTAGCTGTGGCCGGGGGCCTGGAATCCCTCGACAGAGCCCTCTCCACCATGTCAAAAGCCGAAGGACGGCTGCTCTCTCTGGGATCAGACGAGCGGATCGGGGCCGGAGCCGACATTATCGGATCCGACGGGCCAGTATGCTCCGACCTGGATGGAGCCGAAGGCACACTGACACCCTCGGATCCGAAGCTCAGCTCTCGGCTCCGAGAGCTCGGATCCACCGAAAAGTGACCCGACAGACTCGAGGGCGCTGTCGGCACCGAAGTACCCGATACTATCGGCGCCGACACGCCCCCGGCTCCAATGACACTCTGCTCCAAAACCGGGAAGCAGGTTGGAGAAGGAGCGATCGGGGGTCGAGCTCCCCCCTGGAGGGGGGGGGGGGGCAGGAGCACTCCCATCTGCAGTTGGGCCTGGAGGAATTTTCTCATCATCCGGTCCAAATCTGCGTCCGTTAAGCTTTTGGTCGACCTAGAGGAGGCCACCGAGGCAGGACGGGAGTGCCGCCTCGATGACCTCGAGGGAGACCAGGCTTCCTCCTCCTCCGGTCCCGTTGAGAAGCAAGGTGACTGGAGCCGGGAAGGAGAAGGCTCGGAGGGAGAAGCCCACTTAGCTGGCGGGGCCGATGTAATGGCCTCAGCCCACCGCTTGTGGTGCTTCTCCCTGCGCTTCTCTTTTCTGGCTTCCCTATCCTCCTGGCCCAAGGTGGAAGGCTGAGTCCCGGCCAGGGGAAGGGAAGCAGTCGTGGGTACTGTCGCGGCTACGGCAGGCAATACGGGGGGACCGGAGGTCGGAGCAGAGTCCGGGGGCAGAAGTCCCGCCAGAATCAACTTCGACCTCCGGTCCTTAAGTGCCCTGGGGTTGAACGCCGCACAAATAGTGCAGCCAGAGGAAAGGTGTTCAACCCGAAGGCACAACATGCACAGAGTGTGGCCATCTGCTGGGGATAGCTTATGGCCACACTCGGTACATTTAGAAAAAAATGTCTTTGGGGCCTCAGACATTATACTAAGAAAAGGACACACACACTAGGCCCCAATCACACACAGACACACGCCCTAATGCTCTCACGAGGGAAGGGGGGAGCTAAATTAAAATTTGTAGAGAGAAAAACTACGAGGGGATGCTAAACACTCACAAACACACTTTTTCTGACAGGAAAGTAAAATAAAAAGATTAAATTTTCTCAAAGTCTTGCTAAGAAACAACCGACACCTGGAACTCAAAGATCAAGCTGCTGGCTTCAACCGCGGCAAACTAGATCTGAGGTCAGGTAGGGATGGCAGGGGATTATGGGTAGGGGGAGGAGCTTGGAGCTTGGATCTCAGCTGTTGGAAACTGCCAGCTCGGATCCGATATGGATCTGAAGACCCATAGGTTGATGCCCAAATGAAGTTAACTACTTCAGATCATATGTTTTCTATGTTTTGGTGTATTAATAGCCTGCTATCTATAAATTTCCACGTAGTTTACTTTAAATGAACGTAGCTAGAGGATTTATCATTTGTACCGTACTGTTGATTTGTATAGCTGTTGTCTGAACTGTATATATGTTACCTTCTGGTGCTGCTACATATTGTTAATATACTTTTTCACTGTGCGTTATAATCATATTTATTCTCTCTCAACTTACCTCTCCAGCTTGACTGTCCTGATTCACCCTGTTGCAACTGCTCCTTGTTGGAAACCTAGACCTAAAATAATAATATTCCACATTAAGGGAATAGGACCAAGCCTCCCCCTGAAGAATATCCATGAAAAGGACTTAAAGTATGTGTAACTGTTGCTAATCCTACATACTAGATTGTATTCTGCCAGAAGGCCCTGCTAGGTGGTTTAGCACACTCACCTGCCAGAACAGCCAGCAGCCTAACCCTTCCCATCTCTGTTCCCCACATACTTGGCCCCTCTTCTAGCCCTCCGGTCTACATAGGACTCCCCCCCTTTCCTCCCACTCTAGGGATCCGTCCTTGAGGAGCCACAGGTGTACTATAGCATTTGTCCACTAGGTGGCACCCTCTCCTCACAATTCCTGACTTATTACTTATTTATTTTCACTATCTATTACTTACTTTATTTATTTTGATATCTGCTTAAATCTATAATAAAGTTTTCTCTACTCCCCTTTCTCAACTCTAGGCTCACCCCATCCCACCCAATCCCTGTCCCCTGGACTCACCTTCAGTTACTAGTACTCCACAGATTGGTTCTTGCTCATCCCTAGCCTTCCCTCAGGTCTACCTGCTCCATTTGCCCTGTGGGCTCACTCCACTCCCCTACCCTGCCCCCAATTCCCATATGCCCCCAGCACTCCTACATTTATACCCTTTAGCTACACCCATCACCCCACCCCAACCAACTAGTCACCTCCTCCCTTCCACACCCACTTCTTACTCCTCCCCACATTTCACCAATACTCTACTGTACCTCCCCTCTCAGTCTCCTCCCAAAATTTACAACTCTTACCCTAGTAAACTAGCCAACCACAACATACCTCCTCTCAGTAACCTATCCCACTATGCTCTCAATCTACTACTGCTCCTCACCATATCCTATACCTACTACCTCACCCAGCCAACTAACTGACAACCACACTCCATCCTTTCATACTACAAACCATCTTAGCTCACCTGTCTTATATTCACACTTCCCAATTTCTCCATGCCTATACCCCATAAAACATCATCTTCTCTTCTCTTATAAACTTATTACTCCTCACAAATATCCTAACCCTACACCAACTAACTCATCCCTCATAAATCTAGCAAAGCTCAACCCTGTCTCTAAGCAGACAAAGTACCTCTCCAACCTAATGCTATATCTGACTTCTATTCTATTATCAGGAGACATACACCCCAACCCAGGCCCATCCTCATCCCCTTCAACAGATAAATCCATACTACTCACCTCCTTAAATGCCCAAAGTATAGTTAACAAAATCCCTAATCTGCATGCCTGGCTTACATATAACAAACCAGACATTTTGTCCATCTCTGAAACTTGGTTAAAACCCCATATAAAAGATTCCGAAATAATTCCACCCAACTACTATATAATCAGAAAAGAGAGAACCAACAAAAAATGAAGTGGAGTAGCCCTTCTATACTTATCCTCCTTAACAGTTACCCCTTATAGCAAACCAACTCCCCAATTCAATAATGCAGAATAAGAAGTTATGTGCCTACCATAACGTTCCATGTTAGTTGTCTTCTCTCGCCTTCTTTCTTGCTGGATGGGTTTTTACCAGCTCGAGGCAACCCTATATCCCATGATGCAAGGCGTGACTACCCAGATCTCGTTTGGTAGCTATAGAAAAACCCTGCCAGTAATCTTCTTCCCAGAAAGGAAGAAGAGGAACTAAATGTGTAAAGAAACAAAGCAAGGTAACCACTAGAGACTAGTGACACTTCCTACTGGGGCCCATAGAAAGAATGAACCATACCCAGAGAAGAGTACAACTTCAAGGTCTGTCCAGGCTAGGGGGAAGGAGGGAGGGAGAAGACAACTAACATGGAACGTTATGGTAGGTACAAAACTTCTTAATGTTAAGCTGTCAAACTCGCCTTCATTCTTGCTGGATGGGACCGCGTCCCTAGCACCTCTATCCTGGGTGGCTCAATGGAACAGACTCTTGAGAACTGTGGAACCACACCTAGCCCTGTCCCTGGAGGCCAAGTCCAATTTGTAATGAGAGACAAAGGTGTGAGGAGTGGCCCAAGTGGCTGCCGCACAAATGGTGTCAATAGGTAGCCTATCCTGAAATGCTGTAGAAGTGGCTAGGCGTCTGGTAGAATGTGCGCTTGGCGAGAGGGGCAGTTGCTTGCCCCTAAGGAGATAAACATGAGAAATGGTAGAAGACAGCCATCTGGATAAGGTCACCTTGGAGACCGGAAGACCCTTCCTGTTTTCTGCATAAGAAAGAAACAGTTGATCAGATTTTCTGAATTGTTTAGTTCTGTCCAAGTAATATCCGAGTTGGCGATGGACATCCAAACAGTGAAGTTTCTGTTTGTTAGAATAATTAGGGAAAAAACTGGCAATTCAATAGATTGGTTAATATTCGTCTGGGAAGCAACCTTGGGCAAGAAAGATGGATTAGTTCTTAAAGATACTCTATCTTTGTGGAAAACCAAGTATGGGGGATGGACACAGAGAGCATGAAGTTCAGACACCCTCCTGGCTGAACTAACAGCAACCAGAAAAATTGTCTTCCAGGAAAGAAATTTTAATGAGCATGTAGCAGCTGGTTCAAAGGGGGGCAGAATCAAGGATGCCAGCATTAAATTCAGGTCCCATGGGATCTTTGATTGGGGGTTTCAGCAGAAAGATCCCTCTAAGAAAAGCTTTGCAAAGCTTGTGAGACATTATGTTTTGATCCGCTAAGCCAACATGAAAATTTGAGATCGCTGACAGCTGGACCTTAACTGTCGAAGAAGAAGAACCCGATTGAAAAATCTCAGCTAGGAAGTCCAAGACTGACTGCACTGAAGCAGTAAAGGGATCTATGTCCCTGGACTTTGCCCAGAAGCTGCCATTTACTAGCATAAATCCTTCTGGTAGAGGACTTTAGAGAAGCTACTATGATATCTTGCACGGGATTAGAAATCATAGGGAGCCTGGCTAAGGAAGGAAGTGGAGCAACCAAGCAGTGAGGTTGAGAAAATGAACGGCCTGGTGCAGATGACCCGAATGGTGGGTCAGAAGATCTGGAATTGGATCCAGATGCCAAGGCTGAACCAAGAGATGACGATGTAGGGACGGAAACCAAATTTGTCGAGGCCAGTAAGGGGCAATGAGAATCAACTTGGCTCTCAAGACGGTAGCTTTCTGAATCACCTGAGGTATCAGCGGGAAAGGAGGAAAGGCATAAAGAAGTCCCCGGGGGCCAATCCTGGGTTAGAGTGTCTCTGGGGGGGATGGCCTGGTAGTGGGAGAAGTCTGGGCATTTGCTGTTTTGGGGTGTAGCAAAAAGGTCACAGCAAGGGACGCCCCACTTCTGAAAAATCTCGTCCACTACTGATTGTTTGAGAGACCACTCGTGTGGCAAGAGAATAGCTCTGCTCAGTCTGTCCGCTAAGAAGTTGGATTTCACGGGGATATGCGTTGCTATCAGAAACCGATGAGAGGAGATTGCCCATTGCCAAAGTCTGAGAGCTTCTCGACACAGTGGATAGGACCTGGTCCCGCCCTGTTTGTTGATATACCAGACTACGGACATGTTGTCCGTCTGAACTGCAATAGTCCCTAAAGGAAGAAAGTCGCTGAGGGCTTGCAACGTTAAAAGCACTGCTCTCATCTCTAGGACATTTATGTGCAGATGGTATTCTATGGGTTGCCAAGTCCCATGGGCCATCCTGCCCTGATAATGCCCCCCCCCCACCCGATCAGAGAGGCATCCGAAGTCACTGTGGCAACCAGGACTGGGGGAACAAACAGCTGGCCCTGATGGAGTTGCGGAAAAGACATCCACCAGGTTAGGTGACTCTTGCAAGATTACGTCACGAAGATGCTGGAAGGACCACTGGGTGAACAACATCCACTGCAGAAGAAGGAAGCAGCGATGGCGCAGCCATAAGACCTAGCACCTTCACGACAAATCTGGCCCTGATCTTTTGCTGAGTAGTATGATCCGAACATACTTTTGGATGTCCAGAATTCTTTGGTTTGTGAGTCTTGCTGACATCCCGACAGTGTCTAATTCTCTATAAAGGTAATAGATTGGCAAGGAGACAATGAAGATTTTTCGAAGTTTATAGAGATCCCTAACTGGTTGCAGATATGAAGAGTGTAGTCTCTGGCCTTGAGAAGTTGATGCCTGGTGGTGGCAGAGAGGAGCCAGTCGTCACATTTGGTAAACACTCTGGGGCTGTAGTGAGACCAAAGGGCAGGGCTCTGAATTGAAAATGACTGGTCCCCAGCCAAAAGCGTAGAAACCTTCTGGAGCGCCTGTGAATTTTTATGTGATAGTACACATCCTGAAGGTCTATTGAGCACATCCAGTTGTCCTTGCCCAAAAAGGGTAGAATGGACTGAAGCGTGACCATCCGGAACCTTGCCTTCTTGACAAACTTGTTTAGTTTGCTGAGGTCTAATTGGTCTCCAATCTCCGTCTTTTTGGAACCAAAAGAATCTTGAGTAGATTCCGGATCCTACTTGGTCTGCTGGCACTAGTTGGATGGCTCTTTTTGCTAGAAGCTTTGATACCTCTAGCTTTGCCAACTCCCTTAGACCGGTGAACGCCCGGAAGGGATTGATGAGGAATAGGATATCTAGGGATATTGTAACCCTCGAATATGATCGACTGTACCCATTTGTCTTGAGAAAGGCTGCCTCCAAGGGTGGACAGTCGGGCAACACCTCAGGGGTGCTGCAAGGGTTTATAAGAGAGAGGTTCTCTGCTACCCTGGTTCTGCGGACCCCCTCTGCCCCGGCATCTATTGTTATTACCCCTCAGCCTCTGGGGTAAACTGAGACTCCTGAGATTTTTTCCCTCCCTTCTGACCTTTGGGATAGGGTCTTGAAGGGGTGGAAAAATGGACTCCTGACAGAAAGAGTCTTGTCGCCTTGCGCACCTGGTCAATGTGTCCTTCACCTGAGGTCCCAACAAAGCCGAACCATCGAACGGAGTATTAGTGAAGGAATTACAAAGCCGCATCCAGGACTGATGCCCGCTGCATAAGAAATGAGCCGCATGGAGGAGTTAGTTATAGAATTTAGGATTCGAGCTGTGAGGCAATCTTTTCTTGAGCCCCAGCAGCTGACGGATCCTGAACTACCTCACCTAGTTCCTTGAGAATATCTTTCTGAAGCCGGGTAAAGTGACAGAGATAGTTCAGCGCATGGTCCTAGAGTCCTTGTTAGGAGGATGGACAGGTACAGAAGGATGCATCAACAGGGACACCCTGGTGAGAAACCGTGATGAATTTAGAAGGCCTCCTGGGGACTGGTTCCACAGAACCACCACTTCCATGGAGGTGGAGGGTCGAGATCCAAAAGCCACCAGGTATACAGACTCATCCTCGGAGGGGTTAATGGAACAGGATGTCTGAAAAGGAGACATCCTCAGAGGGGGACTGTGGGGAACCTTCCCGACTCATCTAAGTCGGTATCTGATGTCATAGACTCAGGGGAGTCTGTGCTTCCTCTTGATCAGGAGAAACCGCAGAAGAGGAAGTTCTTCCCAATGGGGAAACCTGGGGCGATGGCTCTCTGGGTCCGGGAGCAAGAGAATGGGAAGAGACATCGACAGGCACCGAAGAGGGAGGAGCAAATGGAATTGACCGTTGACTCAGCTCTCATCACCTCAAAGGCTCCCCTTCCAGGGAGGCCAGAAGACTAGAAACAGGAATCCCGGTCCCTTGAAGAGAGGGCTCGGAGGATGTAGTGCCTCGGTGCCGAAGCCCAATGCTGAAGCTCCAAGAGGGAGGGATGAAGGATAGCGGTGGCGTCTGCTGAGGGGCTATGGAGCATCTGGGCCAGTGCCTGTGACTTCAGCAGTCTACTTACCACCCTCTCCAAATCATGGTCTGACAACCTGGAAGACCGGGACTGAGATCTCTTCCTGGAAGGAGCCATCGGTTCCAGCTGGAGCCGACAGCTTATCAGCACCAGTCTTGGTCGCCACCGCCAAAGGCCCAGTCTTGGTCGGGGAGCTCTCTGGCTTCAACAAGCCACGTAGGATTAGTTTATTCCTACGTTCCTACAGGACTCTCTGGCTGAAGGAGTGACAAATAGCACAGGAGTCCTGCAGGTGTAGAGGTCCCAGGCAATAGACACAAGAGACATCTTCTGACAGCACGAGTCACACTTCCTTAAGCCTGAGACATGACTAAGAAAAAGGTTATACACTAAACAAATCAAATCCCAATCCACACAAGTCCACACAAACACTAAACTAAAGACAGTGAACCGACTATCACATACACAAACACTCCCTGACAGAAAAGGGGAAGGGAGGCTTAAGGCCTAAAAAGAATAAACTTTACCCAGAAGGGCTAAAAAGGGGTATAGGGTTAAAAAGGGTGAGCTAAGAAATTAGCTAATCAATGACTAAAAGAAATTTAAAGGAAATTTTAAATTTTAAGCTATTCTTTAAAAGCTAAATATAAGACAATACCTGAGCTGGCAAAGAGCATCATGGGATATACTACTCCTGGCATTACTTCAAGTAAATAAACATAAACACATATGCATAGCCTCCCTCTACATCCCCCCAGGCAACAATATTTCTACACTACAGGATATCCTCTCCTGGCTTTCCAATAACATTAACAATGAAACTATACTTATGGATGACATGAATATCAATTGGTCCGCAATACAGTCTCCCACAAACCCACTTAACATTAATCGTTACAACTTTTCTCAGCTGATCAGCTCCAAAACACGGCCCTCAAAAAAACTTGACAGTGATAGTACCCTAGACTGGATATTAGTCTCCCACCCTCATTACTTCTCAAATAGTGGCACCCTGCCTGATTCCCTTAGTGACCACTTGCCCACATTCACACACCAACTAGCTTAACCCCTACTACTTACTACTACTCGCTGCCAAAAAAGCTTTAACCCCACTACCTTTTCCAACTCTCTAAAAGCAATCAACTGGTACACCCTAAAAACTCTACCCCTGGAACAAGCAGTCACCCACTTCAACTCAACTTTTCTAAACCTCTTAGAGCAACATGCCCCTATAAAAACAAAAAGAATAAAAAACAAATCTGCCCCTTGGTTAACAAAAAACACACTAGCAACTATGCACCTTAGAGATAAAGCATGGTCATCATATCAGAAACAGAGGACTCCCCTAGCCCATAATGAATACAAAACATTCAGAAACAAAGTAAAAAAGCGTATCATTTCCGATAGACAGAATTACTTCTCCATAATACAAAACAACAATAAAACAAACCCTCAAAAATTTTTGGAAATGTATCTCTACCCTCCTTAATCTCAACAAACCAGATAACCCCAGCCCGGACCCTAACACTCCAGACAGACTTGGCCACTCAATTCAACACCTTCTTCATTGATTCTATCGCCAAACTAACCTCATCTTTTTCATCTTCAAACCCCACCACAGCCCCCACTACACCCCCATCCTCCCCTATCAACTTTTCACCCCTTACCACTGTTTCTCCCCCTATCTCCTCTCCATCATCGACATTCTCAAATTCTCCCCCCTTCCTCCACCATTCTCACTAAAACCTATACCAACATCCACCATAAAAATCTACTTCAGAAACTAAAACCATGCTCTAATGCCCCTGATAACATTCCTTCTTACTTTCTCAGTATAGCTGCCGAAGCCATTGCCTACCCCATCAGCATTCTACTCAACCATTCCATTCAAGAAAGCTCAGTACCCCAAATCTGGAAAAAGGCTTTTGTTGTACCATTGCATAAAGGCGGCAGCAACAACAATATCACTAATTTCCATCCCAATGCTATCCTATCCCCTATCTCTAAACTTTTAAAAAAGTGTATCCATCTACAACTCCTACCATACCTCTTAGACAATAACCTACTAACTCCAACACAACATGGTTTCAGATCCAGTCACAATACTATGACCGCCCTTCTCTCCTTCCTGGAAGCTGTGAACAAAGCCCGGGACTCTGGCCACATGGTCTCTACTCTACCTCTCTAAGGCCTTCGATACTATCTCCCACAATCTACTACTAACTAAACTCTCCAATCTTAACTTGTCACCCTCTTCTCTGAACTGGTTCACTAGCTACTTATCCAATAGATATCAAAAAGTAAGATGGAAAAAAGCCACCTCCCCTTTCATCAAAACCCCAACCGGTGTTCCCCAGGGATCTATACTGGGTCCCCTTCTTTTCAATATATTCATAAACTATTTCCACAACTCCATCCCTTTAACAAACATTATCCAATACATAGATAATTCAACTATTATCTGTTCTACCACCATCCCCACACTGCTAAAGCTTACTCAAGATGCACTCTCAACCACCGAACAATGAATGAAAACAAATCACCTTGTACTCAATGCCTCCAAAACCAAAGTAATGGTATTCACCCCCTCTAAAGCTACCTCTTTCAATCCAAGTAATTTCTCTATTACTAGTCCTAACAGTACACCTCTAAAACTGGTATCGGAGGCCAAATTACTTGGGGTCCAAATTGACAGTCAGCTTAAATTCAATTCCCACCTTCAATTAAATATAAAAAAAACCACCAAAAACTCGGCATGCTCTACCGACAGAATCGTTATCTTATACCCTCCACCAAATTCACCCTATCTACCACATTTCTCATCCCGTTCCTCCTCTATGGAGCCCCACTCCTAACTAAACCTAGAATCTTCACTCAAAACCAACTATCCTCTTGCTATAACAAAATTGCCAAGTTTGCTACATCCCGTAAGTCCTCCTCACACCACTGTTCGGCTCTCCACAAACTAAAATGGTTAGAACTGCCCAATCACCTCACTTATGTCCAACTGACTCTTGCACACAAGCTCATCTTCAATCCTTCCCTTTGCCTCTCCCTTTCCTCTACCTTTAAAATGCACCTCCCTGACAGAATACTAAGATCTAACAACCACAACCTAATTGAATTGTATAAACCAATTCGTCCCCTTGGAAAAAATCTCTTATCCTACAGTCTTGCTCGTCTCTGGAACTCCTTACCACCATCCATTCGTACCATCTCAAATCACTTCTCATTCAAAAAATCCCTTCTCTCACACCTAATTTCCCATTGGGAATGCTCCTGCTCCCACCCCACATAATCTCCTCCCCTAGTCATACTGGGAATTTCCATTTCTCCTCCCCTACTCATAACAGGAATTCCCACTTACTCGCCTAGACTCATAAATCTTGCTCTTACTTGTATTAAGCTATTTTTTCTGAACACTTTAAAGGTAACTCTTAAGTGTAACATACCCTAAGATGGAAAAGGTGCTCTGTTTTCATATTGAAAAAAATCTATGTCGCTAATATATCTCTCTCTTGCTTGTATTAAGCTATTCATCCTGAATGTATGGAAGATACCTCCAGTATAACCTACCCTAAGTTGTAAAAGCTTCTCAGTTTCTATATTGTAAATTGTTTATTTTCAGCTATACAAGATTGTAATATTTGTATATATTTGTTCACTAGTCTGCTGTATTTCTAAGTTTCCTTCATTTTTTTTACTAGTCCATAGTAATTGTATAATTGTAACCAAATACCTTATTGTAACCTTGCTACTTGTTTTTGGAGCTTTTCTCCCCAGGACTCCATTAAAAATGGGTTATTTTGGCCCAATGGACTATCCTGGTAAACCAACTGCAAATAATAAATAAAATAAATACATCTACGACTGAACCCATGACATATGTTACAGTCCTCTTGCCAATGAACGTGACCCAAGTAACAGACGCAAAGAGAATGGAAGTCAGACGATGGAATTTTGTGGCCGCACGTCTGGCATTTATTAGAGCCAGAAAGAGAAGTTATGTTCTTACCATAAAGTTTCATCTGTGCTGTTGATCTTCATTCATTCATGACAAATGATGGCACCTGGGTCATCTATTTAAATTTTGTATTATTCAACATATAGATTATGATGCGGAGGTAGGATTACTAAATATGATTTGGATGTTCATGAATTGAGATGGCGAATAATCAACATACAATTAATTTATATATATATATATATATATATATATATATATATATATCAATTCATGACAAATGGGTATCAGTTCCGTCCTCGGAACAGACTCTGGCGTTATAACAAGCTCGCACCAGCCAAAACGTCTCAAGCTAAGCTTACTCATAGTACTCCTCTCTTCATCTCCTCAGATAGAGTTTGCCCGTAAGAAAGGAAAGCGAAGGCTTTGTCTGAGCAAATGCCCTATCATGAAGCTAGGACCAAATCCGAGCCTCTAGGACCATTTTGGAGGGGGTAGGAGGGTGGAATGTCATGAATGAATGAAGATAAACAATGCAGACAAAACGTTATGGTAAGAACATAACTTCTTTATCTGATTTTGTTAATCTTCATTCATTCATGATGAATGCGACAGAATCCCTGGGAGGCCCTATGGAAGAATATTCCTGAGCACCAGTGAGCCAAAGGACACTCTCCCCCTGGAGGCCAAATCCAATTTGTAATGAGTGATAAAAGTATGGGGAGTAGCCCATGTGGTTGCTGCACAAATGTCATCCATGGAAGCTCTGGAATGTAAAGCAACAGATGCAGCAACTGATCTAGTTGAGTGCACTTTGATTTTAGTTGTTAGATGGATTTGGTTTTGTTGGTAGGCAAAGGAAACATAATCTCTCAACCACTTAGCTAAAGTTACTTTATAGGTTCATAGGTAGGTACTAGGCTATTGGCTCTAGGGCCTATACAAGCCTAGCCAAAAAGGTACCTTGGCTTTCGCCACCCAAGAAAATTATTTTCCTGTACCCCTGTCAAGCAGAACCACAGAAGTGATCCCCGGGGTGAATTTCCTATTACCCATCCAATCATCAAGATTTTTCTTGAAGAGTGCTAATGAGGAGCTCTGTTTGACATAGATAGGTAGTCTGTTCCAGAGTATGGGAAGTCTCTGGGACAGGAATCTATCCCTCCAGCATGTTCTGTTTATTGTGGTGACAAGGTTTAGGTCCCTAGAGCATGTAGCTCGGAGGGATTGGGATTTCTTTAAGTGGAGCATGTCCAACAGCTCTGGGTTTGACATAGCTTTGTATGTTAGGCAGAGATCGCCTCTGAGTAGGCGATATGTGACGGAGTAAAGCTGGAGTTTTTTTGAGACGGTCTGCGTAAGGCATCCGTTTGAGGCCAGTAATCCTCTTTGTGAGGTATTTTTGCGGCCTTTCCAATTGTTGTAGATGTCTTGTGAGGTACATACCAAAAGGGGCACTGTACTCTATAATGGGTCTAATGAGTGATGAGTAGAAGGGAACAAAGACCTCTTTTTTTCTGGATGAGAAACCTTTTGTGATGAGGTGTGCCACGTAGAAGGATTTCCTGACCACTGTGGCGATGTGATTATTAAAGGAGAGACTACTGTCCACCTGTGTCCCAAGGTCTCATCACACTTTCGGTGTTAGACTACTGCCTATGTGGTAGTTCATGGGTACAGGGTTTTTACCAAAGAGGATGACAATGCACTTTTTGGCACTGAGCTCGAGACCATGTCTTTGACACCAGGCATCTGTCTCAGTGAGGCCCTTTTGTAGGATGTCCACATTGTTAGGAGTTTCAATTATGGCTCCTAGTTTGCAGTCATCTGCAAATTTAGTTAGCCAAAGACCTTCTGTGTTAGCCTGTACTTCAGAGAAGTAGATACCAAACAGGAGAGGACCCAGGACTCAACCCTGTGGTACTCCACTTGTCACTGGTCTGAAGTCTGATTTGAAGTCTGCTACTTTCACAGTGTGGGTTCTGTCAGTAAGCCAGTTGGCAACCCATCTTGTGACATGGGGATTTATACCTAGTTTAGTGAGTTTATCTATAATTCCAGAGTAGGGAATGGTGTTGAACGCCTTGGCGAGATCTAGACAGGCTGTGTGAACCACCTTACCCTCATCTATGGCTTTGGTGACTACTTCAAAGAAGTCTATCAGGTTTAGGAGACATGATCTGCCTTTTACAAACCCAAACTGTGTGGGGTCCAGAGTTTGGAGATCTCCAATGTCTTTGTTTATGAGTTCCATGATGATACGTTCCATGGCCTTGCAGACGAGACTCGTCAGGCTAATGAGGTGGTAGTTCCCGGGGTCTGTTGTGGCCCCCACTTTGTGGAGTGGGATAACTGTAGCAGTGCGCCATTCAATGTTTCGAAACAGGTTTTCCCAATTTTGGTCCTGAGAGGGATAAGAATAATTGGTCAGATTTTCGTAGTGATTTAGTCCTAAGTAGAAACGTAATTATCTATGTACATCCAACAAATATAGACAATATTCCCTTTTATTAGAAAAATTGGGAAAGAAGACTGGTAGGTCAAGTGATTGAGTAATACTCAAATCTGAAACAACTTTGGGTAAGAAAGAGGGGTTAGTCCAAAGTGATGCTCTCTCTTTATGTAAAACTATGTAAGGGCATTTTATGCACAAAGCTTGTAGTTCTGACATTCGGCTTGCTGAGGTAATTGCTACCAAGAATAAAGTTTTCCAAGATGAATTCATATTGCAAGTGGCAGCAGGTTCAAAGGGAAGAAGAGTCAAGATTTGTAGGACTAGTGTCAAATTCCAAGGTTCAATTGGCTTTTTGAAGGGTGGTCTAATGTGTGTGACCCCTTTCTAAAAGGTCTTACAGAGATGGTGAGATATCACAGAGGAGTCCTGGAAACCATTGTGGAAGTTTGAAATAGCCATCAGGTGGACTCGAATAGTGGAAGCTGCCGCTCCTGAATGTAGGAGATTTGATAACTAGTCCAATATCAAGCTAACCGAAGCCGAAAACAGGTCTAGTCCTTACTCTCAAGACCAAACTATGAATCTTTTCCACTTGCTGAGATAAAGTTTTCTGGTGGATGACTTATGGGAAGCCAAAAGTATGTTGCGTACAGGAAGGATAGATTATTCTGCCTGGCAATTACTGTAAATGGAGGAACCAAGCGGTCAGCTTGAGACTCTATATGTGTGGATGGATCAACCTTTGCAGGTGCGACAGTAACTCTAGGGTTGGATCCACAGTCCATGTCGGTGGACCAGGTAAGGCCAAAGGAAGAGGAACCAAACTTGTCGGGGCCAATAGGGTGCAATGAGGATTACTCTGTTTCTCAACTGAAGAGCCTTCTTTAGGAATTGGGGGAATCAGAGGAAGAGGAGAAAAGTCATAAAAAAAATCCCATGGGCCAATTGTGTATTAGAGCATCTCTCGGGGACTCCCCCTGAGGGGAGATTAAGGAAAAGTAGCTGCTGCATTTGTGGTTGGCAGGAGATGCAAATTAACTGCAGCAAGGCTGACCACAGCGGCTGAAGACATTCGCCGCTATGACATGATTGAGAGACCACTTGTGAGGCAGAAGAATGCATCTGCTCAGCTTGTCCGCAATCAGGTTGGAATCCCCGGGAATGTGTGTTGCTATCAGAAAGTGGTTGGAAGATATCACCCATTACCAAACTCCCATGGATTCTCAACACAATGGATAGGATTTGGTTCTCCCCTGTTTGATATACCAGACGAAGGACAGGTTATCTGACTGGATAGCAATTGTCCATGACGGGAACGGTTGCAATGCCATAAGCACTGCTCTCAGTTCTAGGACACTGATACGCAAGTTGACCTCCTCAGGGGGACCAGGTGCCTTGGACTGTCTTTTCCTGAAAATGCCCTCCCCCACCCAATCAGGGATGCTTCCATGGTCACTATGACCTTGGGCTGAGAGAGTGAGAAGGGGTGACTCCATAGTTCCTTTTATGAATTCATCCACCAACGTTAGTCTTGTTTGCAGCAGTTTGTTATGCGGATCGGGAAGGACATATGATGAGTTAAAGGGGACCACTGTGATGCTAGGAGCCAATGTAGAAGTCTCATGTGCAGTCTTGCTAGACGAACTATAGTAATCATTGCTGTCACTGATCCTAATAATTGAAGGACTGCACGAGCTGGGATCTTGTCCTGAGACAGTATCACTTGGAGTGGAGATCTTGGTCTTTGGAGCCTGTGAAGCGGAAGGGCGACCAGGCAAGACTGAGTGTCGAATGTTGCACCTACGAATTCTAGATTTTGAGTAAGTACCAATTTGGACTTTTCTTTGTTTATTGAGATGCCCAAGGATCCTGCTAGCTGTAGGGTGTAATGCAAGGCTAGAAGCAGCAGACACTTGGTAGGGGCAGTAAGGAGCCAATAGTCTAAATACGGAAACACCAGGAATCCTTGCAGTCTCAAGTGAGCCGTTACCACTGCCATACATTTAGAGAAAACTCTGGGGCTGTGGAAAGACCAAAGGGCAGCACTTGAAATTGGTAGTGACTGGCTTCCAGCCAAAAGCAGAGAAACCTCCTGGAGCATTTGTCCATTTTTATGTGATAATACACATCCTGGAGCTCTATCGAGCACATCCAATTGTCTTTCTCCAGAAACAGGAGGATAGACTGAACCGTGACCATCCGGAATTTTGTCTGTCTGATGAACTTGTTTATGATTCTGAGGTCCAAAATTAGTCTCCAGTCCCCTGTCTTTTTTGGCACTAAAATGAACCTTAAGTAAAATCCGGATTCTGCCTGGTCTAGCAAGACTGACTGGATGACTCTTTTTAGAAGCAGCTTTTGAATTTCCTGTGCTGTTGCATCCTGTTGACTGGGTGGAACGTTGGGGATTTACCTTTGCGTCCTCAGGTAAAGATCGAAAGGGATGCTATAACCTCTGGTAATTATTGTCTGTACCCAAGAATGTGTCATTATGGAATGCCAGGCTAGGTGGTGCAGAGAAAATCATCCCCGACTGCTTCCAGAGGCAAGCAATCAGGCCATTCTTCAGGAATAGGGCTGCCCAGGATAAGACTATCCGGATCGCTGATTACACGGACCCCCTCTACCTCTGGAGGGCTTCTTCCTGATGAGTTACCCCCTCTGCCCCAGGGGAGAAAACTCACCATGTGTGTCGCGGAAAGGACCCTGGGATTTTCTGAACCACATCATTTCACTTATCTGACTCCTAGAGTAGGATCTTTGGAGAGTGGAAAAATGCACGCCCATGGCAGACAGGGTCTTTCCATCCTTTTCACACCTGGCTAATGTGTCTTTCACCTTTGGGTCAAAAAGAGAGGAAGCATCAACAGGACCACTAACAAAGGAAGACTTAAAATCGTCCGCAAAGTCACATAAGCATATCCAAGCGAGACGTCTCATGACAACGGCTGCACACATTGCTCTAGCCGCGCCTTCGGTAGTATGAGAAATCAACCACATGGAGGAATTAGATATGGAATCCAGGGTGGCAAGCTGTGAGGCAACTTTGTCATGTATCTCATCAGATACGGCTCCTGCTAGGGTTCCTGAGAGTTCCGTGATCAGGTCCCTCTGGAGATGGGTAAAAGTGTGCCAGGTAATTCAAGGACCGAATGGCAAAGGTCGATGAAGCATACAACTGCTTCTCTAGTCTGTCCATCATCAGAGACTCCCTGTTTGGAGGATGGACAGCAGGACTCTCTTCGGCAAGTTCTTTCCTAGTGGCTTCCGCCACCACTATAGCGTCTACTGCCAAGCCTTTGGACCAATGGGGTGATCCTCTGGGGGGGGTAGAATTTTGTCTGGTCTCCGGGGGATAGGCTCAGTGTCAGGATTCTTCCAGGCGCGCTGCATGATTAGCTGAACTAGGCCATCTGCAGGCGGGGTTCACCCAGGAAGTAGAGGGTCGAGCACAGAAAGCGTGCAAGAATACGGACTCCTCAGGGGAAGGGCTGATGGGCTTCCAGTCTCCCCACTGCTTTAAAATTTCTAGTATGTCCTCAAAGGAGACATCCTCAGGGGGTGACCGTGGAGACCTTTCCCCCTCATCTTAGTCTGCATCTTCGGTGAGGGATTCTTCAGGTGAATCCATGTGCTTCCTCTAGCACAATCTCTTACAGGGTGGCTCCTCAGTGGGTCATCTGAAGAGGACTCCTAAGAGAGGGTGCCCTGTGGCATGGTATCTTGAAATTCCCATGCTCGATGTCCCAGGGTAGTGGACTGTGTCAACTGCGGACCAGAGGACATGTATATGTGGCCTTATACTGCCGAAGGTACCAGCTGTGAACCTGCTGAGGCGAGTGCCCTCTCCATCACCTGGAAAGCAGGCCCGCCTGAAGAAGGATGGGAGCCCAGAACCAGGGTCACACCCCACCCTGACAAGCTAGCTCCCAGGGAAGGAGCCACGAGAGGACTCGTAGCAGTCAAAGCAACCAGAACCGTAGACGGCACTGCAGAAAAAATAGGTGCCATACTAGGGGTTATAGTGCCGACAGACCCGTCACAATCTCAAGGATGGGTTGGCTCCAACCGAGTTGAGGACCATAGGGTAGGCTCCGGAACCATGGTAAGATCTACCAGTGCAACTGAAGAAGCTGGAACTGGGACAGGCGCCGGCATGGGGGGCTCCAAAACATGCAGGGAGGATGAAGGAGAATATATGACGGAATTTGTGGAGAAAATTCCTTGGCTCTAGGTGGATGGGAGGGAGGATTTAGACAAGAGTAGGAACTCCTCTGGCCGCCAGGAAATTATTTATGAGTCTCATTACATCGAGTTCCAAAAGGCTCCTGGTGGAGTGGGTTGACATCCCCGATGGAGAATCAGACCGTTCAAGAAAAGGGCTCAATTGTTGCCCCAGAAATGGATCTACAGATGGGGAATATCAGGTCCGAGCCATGGTTTTGACCTTCGGCATCATGGTCAAAGTACCAGAAGGCTACGTTGGAGGGGGGTAGTGACCTGTATTGGGGAGAGTATTTTTGTGGCGAGAGGATCTGTGGTACCGTAGAAGTGGTCGGCACATAAATCTGTTCCGTAGCTAAGGACGAAACCATGGATGGAGTTTTAGGTTCCGGTGCCGAGGTGGGTGCGGAAGTCAATTTCGGTTGCCTGGATTTCAGTTCCCTGTAGGACTTGGTGGATTTAGATTCACTAGTATGAGGAGAGGATGGCACAGACCGACTTCTCTTATTAGGCTCTTTCTTAGGAGGGGTTGAGACCTCTACCTCAGATGAAGCCTCCAAGAAAGGGGTTTTCAAGAGACCCTTTAAAATTAACTTGTTTTTTCTTCTACCAAAGTGCGGGCACTAAAGCCCTTACATAGTTCGCATGGGGGTTGAACCTTCAAGTGTGGAACACCAAGACAATAAACACAGGATAAATGTCTGTCAGAATTAGGCATTTGCCTACCACACTTATCATACTGTTTGAAACCTTTTGTCCCCTTATCAGCCATCACAACAACTGGTCTAAAATTCAATATGTCAAGCAACAAAAGGAAAGTACAGTTGTGTACACTTACCATAAATGTAGATGTTCGAGTGTATTCACTGTTGCAGTCATTACATTTGGGTATTCTGCTGACAGGTTGCCCTCAGTCAGCCTGAATTCCAAAGTCTTGGGTCTTGCGTTGGTTGCTGTCTTCTCTTCCATGTCATCAGGGCTATAAGACATGCAGCCAATGCCATTTTCTTTAGTTTTCTTGCCCCCAATGTCAGGTGCTCCCAAAAAGATAGCAAAATTATATCTATCTATACACACACACACACACACACACACACACACACACACACACACACACACACACACACACACACACACACACACACACACACACGTAGCAATATAAACTTTACCTTCATCTACAAGCAAATACACCACATAGGTTGTAGAAGATAGAGAAGGAAATTTGAACTTCAGAATGACAGGGGAGTGGCGGGAGGGTAACCTGGACTGAAACAGTGAATACACTCGAACATCTACATTTATGGTAAGTGTACACAGCTGTACTATGTTCTTCGTGTTTCACTGTTGCAGTCATTACATTTGGGTAGAATCCCAAAGCTATGGTTGGGAGGCTGGACCTAAACAGCATTAGGTGTGGCTATAAGGCCCTGCAGCACTGCAGTGGCAAAGCCTGCCCTGGACTTAAGAGTAGAGAGGCAAATGGTAATGCTTTGCTCAAAGGTGTGAACGAAACTCCAAGTAGCAGCCTCTAGAATGTCTTTGGTTGGTACTCCTCTGAGAAAGGCTGCTGAAGTAGCTGCAGTTTTGGTGGAATGAGACCTAATGCCCTTGGGCACAGATTTACATGGTGTAAGTAGCAGAAACTGATGCAGTGGCTTTTCCACTTTGAAATTGTCAGCTTTAAATAGCCTTTCCTTCTGATCCTGCAGCATATGACACTAGTAATTGCTCAGTTTTTCTTAGAGATTTTGTCCTGCTCAATAGAATCTTAGCTGTCTGTGTACATCCAAGGAATGCAGAATTCTCTCCCCCTTGTTCTGCGGATTTGGATAAAAAGTTGGCATATGAATTGTTTGGTTAAGAGCCACACTGGAAACCACCTTAGGCATAAAAGCAAGATTAGTCCTCAGAGACACCCTGTCTGGGTAAAATATGATAACAGGCTCTACAGCCATGAGAGCCTGTAGCTCAAACTCTTCTTGCTGAAGTAATTGCTAGTAGCAGAGCAGTTTTCCATGATAAGAACTTTAGATCAGCGGTAGCAGCTGGTTCAAATGGAGGCAGGGTGAACTTTTCCAACACATAATTGAGGTCCCATGCAGGTAATGGTGATCTTCTAGGAGGCCTTAAAATTTTTGGCTCCTCTAAGATACTGCTTTAGTAAAGGATGAGAAAAAAGATTGGTGGCTCTGTACTGTAATGAGCCGAAATGGCAGAGGCATGGATTTTGATTGACTTGAAAGATAGGCCCTAGTCAAGCATCTCAGTTAAGCATTGTAACATCTGAGGAATATTCGGTTCTGCTGTATCAGTTCCTTGTGCACGATTCCACCACAGAATCTCTTCCATTTGTCAGCATAATATTTTCTAGTACTAGGCCTCCTGGCTTCCAAAATGACATTCATCACAGCTTTACTGAGAGGTGCTGTTTGTATGACTACACGATTAGCCATGCTGCCAGGTTCAGAGTCTGTAGTTGATTGTGCAGGATCTGATTGTTTTGCTATGGCAGTAGTTGTGGTCTTTGAGGCAAGGTCCAGGCTGGGTATTGCGACAAATTCCTTAGGACTGGGTACCAGTATTGGCTGGGCCAGTCCGGGGCAATTAATATCATCCTTGGCTTCTCTTGTCTGACTTTTAGGAGGACCTTGGGTAGAAGAGGCAGAGGAGGAAAGGCATAAACTGATAGGTTTTCCAAACTGAAGGATAGGGTGTCCACTTTCCGTGCTTGTCTGTGATAAGTCCTTGTGCAGAATTTTTTCAACTGATAATTTTGAGGTGAGGCAAATAGATCTATGTCTGGGCTCCCCTATTTCTCTGTTATCATGCTGAAGACTTGTGGATTTAGTTTCCACTCGTGAGGATCCATAAGGTTTCTGCTTAAATCGCCTGCCAGAGTGTTTTGTTTTCCTGGCAGGAATTGAGCTCGAAGATGTATTTGGTAGGTCAAAGCTGTGTCCCACAGTGCCATGGCTAATCTGCAAAGGGGGTACGAGTGTGTGCCCCCTTGCTTGTTTAAATACCACATGACTGTGGTGTTGTCAGTCTATCAGTGGTTGTCCTGGATGAAGTAAGTCCTTGAAGGCTGTTAGGGCATTTTGAACAGCTAGCATCTCTTTCTGGTTGATATGAAGATGCATTTGTTTTGGTGTCCATAAGCCCTGAATGCATCTTCCTGCCATGTGGGTACCCCAGGCATAATCTGATGTGTCTGTTGTTAAGATATGGCTGGGCAGGGGGGTAGAGTGAAGGACAGTCCCATGTTTTGGTGACATGCCTTTGCCCACCATAGAAACTCCTGTTGCAGGCAGGGAACGAGAGGAATCATCGTTTCCAAACTGTGTGAATGTTGACTCCATAAACTTTTTAGGTACCATTGAAGTTTCCTCATATGCAGTCTTGCATATGGAATTAGTAGGATACAGGATGCCATGAAGCCCAGAGGCTGCAGAATTTGCCTTGCAGAAGACTGGGTTTTTGTTGCCATCAGTTTGAAGTAAGCAGTCAGTTGCCTTTGCTTGTCTGGCGTGAGGCAAGCCATCTGGGCAGTTGTTTCCAAGCTTGCACACAGGAATGTTATTTTTTGAGAGGGTACCAGTTGTGACTTCTTTTCGTTTACTGTGTACCCTAGACATGTTGGAAGACTTTTCACAAATGCCAGGTGTCGAAGAGTGTCCTTGTTCTCTGCTTGAATGAGACAGTTGTCCAAGTAAGGATATATTTGTACACTTCTTTGTCTGCAAAATGCAATTACTGGTGCCAGGCACTTTGTAAAGACCCTGGGCACAGTAGATAAGCCAAAGGGCAGTGCAGAGAATTGGTAATGCATTAAGCCAGCCTTGAATCTGAGGTATCTTCTGCACGATTGTCTTATTGGGACATGCAGGTATGCCTCTTTTAGGTCTAAAGTCACCAGCCAAGCATTCTTGCCCAGCATGGACAGAAGCTGCTGCAAAGTCAGCATTTTGAATTTTGGAATGTCCAGGTATGTGTTCAAAATCGATAAATCCAGTATTGGCCACCAGGCCTTGTCCTTTCTGGGTACCAAGAACAGTCGAGTAAAAACCTTGCCCTTTTTCCTGTTCTGGTACTGTCTGAATGGCCCCCATATCCATGAGGGACGTAACCGGTTTCTGTGCCTCTGCCCATTGATTTTTTGGCAGATCTGGCCAACCATTTGCCACTGGCAGAGTATGGAAATGGAATCTGTATCCCTGTGATACGATGTTTAGTACCCACTTGTCCTGGGTTATTAACTGCCAATTTTGAGCAAAAAAGTGCTAATTTTCCCCCTATGGGTGCTGCCAAAAGATAAGTGCTTGGTGTAGGCAGAAGGAAGTCATCGGGATTTCTTTCTGTAGGTTTATGCTTTTATCTCCTCCAGATTTGGAGGTGGAAGCGCCCCATTGTTTTGACCTGTATGAATCTTGCGCCTGGTATCTGGAACCCTTAGGGCATCTGGATTTGCCCCTTTGAGCTCTGTCGGACACAGGAAAGGAACAATTTTTGGTAGGCCAGTGTCTACTGAATCTTGGTGGCTGCACTTATAACAGTTTGCACAGATTTAGCTTTGTCTTCCATTTTCTTTAAAACCTGTTCTGCCTTAATACCAAACAGAGAATCATGCTGTAAAGGTGCATCTAGCAATTTAGCTTTAACATGATCAGGCAAATTTTGTTCCTTTAACCAGGCAGGCCACCTAAATCACAGATCCAGTAAATGCGGCCCTGCAGGAGGCCTCTAAGGAATCAAAACCACATTGCAAAGTATGCTTTCCAACTTGTTCAGCTGCATGCAATAATTCCTGCAATTCTTTATTTTATTCACATTCTGAAATCAACATCATTTTCTGTTTCAGCAATCCCATAACATGTTGTTGGTACTTAAGCATATGAAATTGACAGTTTAAGGCCCTGACTGCCAAGGTTATTGATGTATAAACCTTTTTTCCCCATCTGTCTAATGCCCTTGAATCTCTGTCAGAGGGGGTAGGGTTTTTTGCTGTTGAGGCCTTAACTCCCTTTGGACCCTGTGACAGTTTCAGGACCAGCAGCAGGGTTTCTAAATAAAAATATATGTGAGTCAGGGACCCTGTATTATCGGTCAGGCTTACTGGGAGCCGGAGGTAAGGAGACACGGGTCAAGCTTGACTCCGAAAACACATCATCCACAATGTCTAAAGCAGGGGGAATGGCTAAAGGCTTGTGCTGAGGGAGAAGGAAATCCCTGAGCCTCTTTTCTGATTCTGAGAAGTCTTGACTCTCCCAGTGAAAATGCTCCCTCAAAGTATGCAAGGTTTCTCCAAATGAATAATCCTCAGGAGGTGATGCAGATGGAATAGACTCCTCAGCATCAGAATCCTCATAGGGAGGTATACATAATTCCTAATCAGAAGAGGAATCGAAGAAACAAAAACCTGATCTGAAGATTCATAATCAGTGTCTTGCCTAGGCCTCTTCTCTGGAGGGGGAAGGGTACCCCTTACCAAGGTAATAAGGTCTTCAGCCATTTTGATCATCTGTTTTTTAGGCATAGAGGCCTGTGCACGTGGCTCATGCATTGGTTTTTTAGGTTTAGAAGTTGCTTTTGTCTTTGGTTTTGCAGCTGCTGTCTGTTTGATATGCAAATGTTGAGGTCTGAATACACCCTCAGAAGCCGGTGCCTGCTCAGCGTCTCCGAACCCATCTGAGGGAGATACATTGAGTATCTTGCGGCATGCCGGACTCCACATGGGTGTCTGTAGAGGCCTGTGACTCAAAGGTAGTGGGTATTAGGGGCAGCGAAAGCGCCTCACTGAGTACCGGCGAACCGGTGACTGACTTAGGAGAAGCTTAGTAGTCGGTTTTGGATCTCGACTGCCTTTCTCTGTCCTTTTCTTTGTGTTTCTTTATGTACACCGGTAGTCGAATTGCTATCCAGCGA
The DNA here is from genome assembly GCF_019279795.1 of Protopterus annectens. Lineage (NCBI taxonomy): Eukaryota > Metazoa > Chordata > Ceratodontiformes > Protopteridae > Protopterus > Protopterus annectens. The sequence goes on from NC_056741.1 coordinate 26,406,285, forward strand.
TATTTCTGGGTAGTTAAATCCGTTTCCAAAATACTTTGATGCAAAACTATACCGATGCTTAATATTGCGTTGGTTAAATCTAGCACAAAACCTACAGCCAGGCACGTTGTGATTAGGACCTAGGCAAGGAATACAGTATAAATGGAAACCCTTATGAGGTATTTGCTTCCCACAAGTAATATAACTATTAACTTTTTCTGACATCGGTAAAAAGCAAGAAAAAAGTTTCCCCAACAGGGTACTTAGCTTTAGAGAAGACTTCGGTTCTGAAACTCAAACTCTAATATTTCAGTAGTCGGCCGAATGGGCACTTGCGAAATGCTTCTGCTTCGGGCACCGCACAGAAAGAAAGACTGAAGAAAATGGTGTCGGCTGCATGTTTTATACCCCTGACTACCTGACGTCGTGGAAGAGAAGACAGCAACCGACGCAGGACCCAAGACTTTGGAATTCAGGCCGACTGAGGGTAACCTGCCAGCAGATTACCCAAATGTAATGACTGCAACAGTGAAACACGAAGAACATCAGAAACAAGGGAAGGCCCTGTCAGAATAGCTGTACAGATTGAAAAACAAGCACGCACACAGTCAGGAAAGGAAGACTTTTTTTTTAATTACCAATATTGGTAAAAAAAAGTACGCAATGGGTAAAGGGAACGGGAAGGGAAAAGAATACCATCGATGGTATTAATAACTACCACAGAGGTAAGGGAGGGGCCTATACCACCAATGGTATGAAGAAATAAAGAAAAAAAATGGTAAGAAAATCGGGAAAGTCACTCAACAGACAGAAAGGGTAAGCAAATTATCAGTGACTAACAGAGAGAAATCTCACAAGCAGAAGAAATATTATCTAAAAATTATTATAAAATCTATATCACTTAGCTGGAGAGCTGGCCTGACACTTCTTGACACACTGCGCAGCAAACGAGATCTGAGGAAATAAAGAGAGGGGCAGAATGGGTAAGCTTAGCTCGAGAGTTTTTGGCTGGCATGAGCTTGTTATAACGGCAGAGTCAGTTTTGAAGATGGAACTAATACCCATTTGTCATGAACAAAATAAATTAATGAATGAAGATTAACCACATCAGATGGGGCCTTCCCTTCTCAGCTATGTCAAAAAAATTACGGCTGGAAGATAAATCACTCACACAGAAAGAAGAGGAGAGTCCAGAAGATTTTTCCCTTCACTTTCTTTCTCTTTCAAAAAAACTTCAACGATGAGTGTTAAGGAAATTACGCTAGTGTATATGGGGAAAGAATATCAACGATGATATTTAAAGTTACACTATTTGTAAGAAAAAAAGAGAGATCAATTAAATTACAGAGTAGATGAAGAAATAAGGAAACAGAGAAAAATCTCTAAGAACTGAAATGAAAGGAAAATGTACCTAAACCCATAAACTCTAAAGCAGTGGCAAATGTGACCATTTGGAAAAGCGGCAAATGAGATCCAAGGTAGTTGTAAGAGAGGGACGGTGGGTAGACATGAAGCTTGAGAGTTTTTGGCTGGCACAAGCTGTAGTAACGGCAGAGATGGTTCCGAGATTGGAACCAAACCCACCTGTCAAGGATAAAATGAAGATTGACAACATCAGATCAATTATTTACTCCAAATGTACAAATATGAATAGAATATATGAATAGAATTTTGCATCAAACACTGCATCCTAACAGAGGTATGTACCTCTGTAGTGTTCCATCAATTACAAAGTCAAACTAAACTTTGTCATTCAGAAATCACACAAGTGCAAAAACTGAAAAAAATTCTGTGCCTCCAGACTCAATGTGCAGACAACATATAGACTAATTTCACAGATACGACACCTAGCTATTATATCAAGAGAAAGAGACATTTAAGTATTGCACTATGGTTAATTTACAGAAGAGATATGTTATTGCATTGCTACTGCTCTAGATGGTCTACAAGTTAACAGTGAATATTGCACAAAGTATTAGATGAGACTGGTAACCAGGTTAATGCACAATATAGGACAAGCTACTACAGTTTCTACTGACCCAGATAGCCATCATGGAGCACAGTTTTTGTTACAGTTCAGCAGCCTGAAGACATTAGGGAATCTTGTAGTTCTGCAACATATGCTTCAGAAGCCCTTTCCGGATGACAGATGCAGGAACAGTCTGTAAACAGGGTGAGTGCAGTCTTTAATTATTCCTCTGGCCCTACCAAGACATCTGGATAAGTACAAGTCATAGACAGATGGTAAGGTGGTTTTGATGATCCTCTCGGCCGTCTTCACCACTCTGGAGGGAATATGCTCTCAGAGGTAGAGCAGCTTCCATACCATACTATGAGGTTGTTCAGCAGGATGCTTTCTATAGTACCTCTGTAGAAGGTAGTGAGAACTGTCGATGGGAGATTCACTCTCCCAGCCTTCTCAAAAAGTACAATTTCTGGTGTGCTTTTCTGACTATGGCATTTGTATTGGTGTTCTAAGACAACTCATGATCAGTGTGCACTCCCAGAAACTTTGTGCTTCTCACTCTTTCCACCATTTTCCCACTGATGGTAAGGGCAGAATGTTCCATGAGATTTTTTTCTGTAGTACACAACTATCTCTTTTGTCTTGTTTACGTTTTGTGCCAAGTTATTTCCACACCAGGTAATCAGTTGCACCCCCTCACCTCTATAAGCTGTTTTGTCATTACTAATGAGGCCCCACCACTGTCTTGTATCATCAGCAAACTTGATGATGTGGATTTGGCTTGTATTGTACCTGGCTGTACAATCTTGTGTTAACAGGGTGAACAGCAAGGGTCTTGGTACACATCCTTGTGGGACTCCAGTGTTAAGAGTGAAGCTATCTCAGGAGTTATTTCCTGCACACACTTTCTGAGGTCTGTCTGTGAGAAAGTCAAGAATCCAGTTACAAAGCGGAGTGTTGACACCTAGTTGGAGCAGCGTCATTACCAGATGAAGAGGGACGACCATGTTAAAAGTACAGCTGAAGTTGATGAATAGTACGCTCGAGCAGGTGTTTTTACTCTCAAGGTGTTCCAGGGACAGATGGAGTGCTAGAAAGATAGCATCTGCCACAGTGGTTTGCTCAGTAAGCAAACTACAAAGGGTCAAGATCAGAGGGCAGCTCAGATGGTATGACATCCTTGACCAGCCTTTCAAAGCATTTAATCACTGTGAAGGTGAAGGCTATAGGCGGTAGTCAAAATAGCCTAGGTAGATTCATGGAAACAACTGTATCCAAGAACATCTTTAATACCACAACCTTTTCTAACTCATTAACCCAGAGTACCTTCTCATTGCGCTTCTGTGCTCAACACAGAGCGCGTCATGAGAAGATAGGAATTCCATTACGTTAACCCAGAGTGTGCCTTCCAGTAGTGCAAGTAAGTTTACAGCCCTAATTTGAAGATCTTGTTGAAAAATAAGTTGAGAAAGTAACTGAATGTTGTTAGTTACCTTCTCAACTTAGGATTTAGAGTGGAGTTAACTGATGGTCCAATAGGACTTTTATGAGTAAATCGGGTCGGAATGCTCTTGAGATTACAGCAAAGAGTTTCCTAAATGAAGCGGTGGCAGCCAATCAGATTCGTACATAACTCGAGTGTGTTATGTGATTTTGACCGTTTTATTGGGTAAGATACTGTGAAGTGGCTTCCTAAAATTATAATACTCCTATTCACTCAATCACACAAACGGAGCATGTGGGGATAAAGATGGCATCTGCAATCAAGTTGAGATAGATCGGTAGGAAGCAACCGCCATCGCAAATCTCAGCAGATTATGTTACTTGGGTAAATCATGCAGACAAGACTAATCCTTCCTTCTTCCTAGCTAAGCAGTATTTCTGCTTTTACTGCCAAGCAGCCTTGCAAAACTGTTGCCCGTCCGCTGTTGTACAACGCTGGATTTGAATATAGCTGGTTTTCCACCGTGTTTGACAGAAAGCTAGTTACTGGGTGGTTGGAATGTAGTGTGGCTTTGCGACTGAGGGAAAGGATGATGTCCTCAGTTTGGGCAACGCTAAACAGGCACTACTGAAAGTAGATTGTATGTGTGTGTGAATGCAGCAGTGACTGTGCATGTATGCATTGAAGGAGAGAGTGAGCGGTGTACGAGAGAATGAACGGTGCGCGTGCATGAAAGCAGTTTGTATGTGTGTGTGAATGGTGAGTGGTGCTTTTCTTTATTATCGTTAAAATAATAAAGTAGTGAAATAACTGGGGCATTCCCTTTTACCACATCTGCAGCCTTTGCAGGAGAAGCTCTTGTAGCTAACACTCACCTTTCTATATTCTAACCATGCAGGCAATCAGTAGTTGCCTGTTAGAAAGGTACATCAAGGCCAGATTAATTAGAGTACAGTAGCATGTAAAATATACTGGTTAATATTTGTTACATACCGATTATTTGAGAAACCGTTTATTTTTTTTTTTTTAAACACCACCTCTGCACAGTTTATTCAGCTTAAATAAGTCTGCTTAAAATGGTCATATTTTACAAAGAACTTTTTCAAAGATTGATTGGTAGCTGCCACACTTAGGAGTTCAAGTTCTAAAACTATCAGATTTATAAACTAGTAATTCAATTTGTGTTTCCTCATGAAAGAATGTAGTCTTTGAAACACTGAACTGGATATATGTGCATATGGCACTTTATAGGTATATAGTGTGCGCAGCTCTATTCATTCAGTCATGATTTAATAACATGACTGTTTTGTTATTTGAAACTTGTAACAAACTTCAGCAAAAAGCTCTTCAAAGAACATTCACAGAGGTGTTTGCAGTGCTTTTCAGTCTATCCTTGAGTAAGGGGCCAAAGGCCACAAAGGAGCACAACTCCACACACAAGCTCAATTGTATGCAGCCACAGAAAGCAAAGATCAATGGTTTTATATAATAATCATCTATTCTGCTACATGAAGGGCACTATCCTCCGTTTATTAAAATAACATCTCACAGTAATACAAGTTTACTTTTTATGATTAGTCCAGTCCATGGCTATACTTTAAAAAAAAAAATAGGTGAAAATCTAAACCTGGGATAGTTGAAACAAAATAATGCTACTACAGGAAATAATTATAGAGGGAAGGTAGAAAGTTAAATCTATCTAAAGAGCAAACTTGATAGGATCATTGTTTGCCTTTGCCTTCAAGGAGATACACTGCAATCTTGGTAAGCATGTGCTACAATAACAAGTGAAACCTAATTTATAGAAATGAAGATGTGACTTGCTGATTAAGATAAATGCATTCAGCTGCTGAAGATTATGTAAATGGTACCATGACATCTTTTTTGTTCCATTTATTATTAAAGAGTAGTTATCAGCAGTTGATGTTACAGGTGAATTACACAGTTACGTTACTATCTGCAGTAGTTTTGAAAGTGTTACTCAGGCCAGAAATCGTATGCATTAGTAGGCCAACATGCATGATTATAGATAAGGAAACATTTTTTATTTTTGTTTTTTTATATATATTTTTTTAAATAACATAAAAAATGTTTTATCATATTAATATATATACAAACATGGTTTACTACACTAACAGATGTCTTTATTTTATTATATTATGAGTATTTGTGTTGTAAACACCTAATTTTAAATGGATTATGCACTTGTTTTAATTAGGATACGATGAAAGAATTTTAGAGCATATGTTTACAACACCGACTAGCTCTTGACATTATACGAAAAAACACATGTGGATTTTTACTTTTAAATGTTTAATAAATACTTAGGGTTTAGGGTTGGTTAAGTTAATCTAGTAGGTTATTTACTTTTTACAACATGTAAGTGAAATGCGAAATGTGAAGTTTTATGTTATTTAAATGGCTTGAAAAGTTCGCGGTGATTTGAAATACTAACTACGAGAACTGTCAGTGACTTGATTGGTTGAGTTACATACAGGAGCTTATTTAAACTCACTGTGAAAGGTAAACGAATGTCTGAAGAAGTCTGGATATTATCCAGACGAAAAGCGCTTCACTTATTACTTTGTTTTGTTTGTTTTTGTTTGCATATTCATAGTTCGTTGCACTGTATTTCGTACTTACAAGTAATAAACTTGTGGAAGTATCTCCGTTTGGACTCAGTACTTTTCCTGTGGTTACTTGGTTACTATTATGAAATGTGTTGTGTAAAATATATTTATCTGAGTTTGACAAATAACTGTGGTAAGGTGCTGGTGAAGATGTTGAGAAAGAACAACTGTTAGGACTCAGGTTATGGAAATTATGATTTTTTTCATATTTTGCTACATAACTTTGCAAGGGAGCATGTCAGTGTTCCAAGTAATACCTCATTTTGAAGACAGTATTGCTGGTTCCAGTATGGTAAAATAATTGTGCCTGTATGTTGTACACATGTGCAGTTATCAAAGTTTGTTTCAGACTTAGGTTATGGAAATTATGATCGTTTTCATATTTTGCTAAATAACTTTGCAAGGGAGCATCTCAGTGTGCCAAGTAATACCTCATTTTGAAGACAGTATTGACAGTTCCAACACAGTAAATGAATGGTGACTGTATGTTATACAAATGTGCAGATATCAAAGTTGGTTTCAGATTTAGGTTATGGAAATTATGATTTGTATTTTCATATTTTGGTAAATAACTTTGCAAGGGAGCATCTCAGTGTGCCAAGTAATACCTCATTTTGATGAAAGTATTACTGGTGACAATATGGTATAAGAATTGTGCCTATATGTTGTACACGTGTAATTATCAAAGTTTGTTTCGGACTTAGGTTATGGAAATTATGAATTTTTTTCATATTTTGGTAGATAACTTTGCAAGGGAGCATCTGAATGTGCCAAGTAATACCTCATTTTGAAGACAGTATTGCTGGATCCAACATGGTAAAAGAATTGTGCCTGTATGTTGGACACATGTGCAGATATCAAAGTTTGTTTGGAATTAGATAATGGAAATTATGATTTTTTTTCTTATTTTGGTAAATAACTTTGCAAGGGAGCATGTCAGTGTGCCAAGAAATACCTCATTTTGAAGACGGTCTTACTCCTTACAACATGGTAAAAGAACTGTCTGTGCACTCTACACATGTACAGATATCACAGTTTGTTTAGTCTTATACGATTATGAAAATTATACTTTTACAATACTTTTCCTTATTATGCCCAAATCTTTGCAAGGGAGCATGGTGATCACACAAATGATGCATAATTATGAAGCTGACATTCAGATGCACAACTTCTACACTGATATGTAGGCTCTGTCTGTTACAGGTGATGAGATATTATGCTTTATCAGTTATGAAAAATAATATATTAATCATATTTATGTGAATATCTCAAGAATGGAACATCACACAGTAATGGTTAAGGTATCATTTTAAAGCTGACATTCATACTAACAAACTACATTCAAATTGTATGGGTCTGCATGGTACATTGACCAAGACATTATGCTTTGTTTTTCCAAAAAGGTAAAAAATATGCACAATATCAGCATTCCTTGCCAAATATTTAATAATGACTTTGATATACATGATCAACATTTACACTGTTGGAAAGGTCAATGTCTGCTGAACAACTTTCGCGTTTACATTTTTAGTCTAGCTCTTATAGTTAAAGAGTTATGAACATTTGTTTTCTGCATGGTACTACAAATGGATTTTCTGAAAATCAGCTCAGGCTGCACTGTTGTTCCTATGGTGGAATTAGGCAGGCAGCTTTTCCTGAGCTGCTCCGGAGTGAATGAGTTAAAAACAATAAAGGACAAACAGTTTTTCATGCAAATTCAATTCTCTGTCAAATGCCCCTCAGTTTTTCTTAATCATGCTCACAACCTTGTTTGATAGGATGCTATACTCTATTAGAAAAAAAATGCAATTCCATTATCTCTACTTTGTAACCCCCTTGGAATAATGTATGTTATTAAATGTGCCATACACTGTTATACTGAAGTAACAAACTACATTTAGTAGTAACCTTCCCCATTACAGTACTTTGATGCATGTATACCTCTGACTAGTTTCTTAGGCATTTCAAAACTTTTCCTGATTCACAGTACAATTTCAGGGATACATTTGGCTTCAACAGCTTTCTTAGAGGCACAGTTATGCCAGGGATAGTACATACAAACTCTGCAAGACAATGTACAATTCCTAGAAACCTCTGTAATACTTACCTGTCTTCTCACCTTGACATTTCCAGAAATGTTCTTTCTTTACATATATAAGGAATTAGTAGGTCTGAGGTTTGACTATGCTTATATTGGTTTAAAACCTCTTAGTCTTAATTTACACGTGCTCTTAATCAGTTTAAACTTAGGTTGTCTTAAACTACTCGGCAAACGTGCCAGTCTCCTGCCACGTTCTTCCGAGTCCAGCCACAAATTAAAAATACTAATTATACTTAAATCTTTCAAGCCTTACAATTACCTGTACAACAGCTTTTTGGAATACCCAAGGTGCTGATGAAACATCACAGGGAAGTCTAAGAAATATACATCTTCCTAAGGGTGTATTAAATGTAAACAGGCCAAAGTCTGCTTCATAAAGCTTTGTCTGCCAGAAATCTTAGTTTGCATCCAAGTCTTTAGGCTTTATGGTTTGAATTCTGCCCAGGAATACATTGGACAGTTTCACAAAGCTCCCTTCCACACCTTTATTCTGGCTGCTGACTGGCCATCCCTGGGGAGGGAAATAAGCAGTCAGACTGAAGAGCTGATGACTACTTTCTTGTCCATAAGGACAGGAGTGTACTTATCCTGCTATCCAAATAAGGTAATAAAACAAAACTCTATATATTTCAACTAGTAACTATATACCAAAGAAGGGGTGGAAGGTGGGTGCAGCAGTGAGATATTTAAACATCTATTGTCACAGGTAAGTGCACTTTACACAGCTGTAGTATGTTCATCATTCTCCTCATCACAGGATGGAAAACACTACTTCCCCCTTACACTGATGCGCCAATCAGAACCACCACCAAGGCACTTGTGGTTAACAGGGATGGTGCCCTTGGATGAGCCAACATTCAAAGTACTGGACAAGCTCACAGTGAGACAGAACCCTTTTGGCCCATTCAGAAGTAAAAAAAAATCCGGAGCAGAACTCCTGGGTTTTCTCTGTAGGAGGGGGAAGAGACTATGCCCCATCTAAGGAGCTCTAACAGGTTGCCATCCAAGGGCACATCAAGATCCCACTGCTCTTTCACTATGGCTTTCCAAGCAGAAGCAAGCAGAAAACTGAGAATTATCACTTTAAGAAAGCCCTGGATTATAGTCTGGCCCAGTAGAGTAGACCTACAGGGAAACATGGATGGCACCGTTGGGTGGTGGGAAGACCATCCTGACATAAGACTCACCTTAGTCTGCAAGAAGTTTTTTTTGGGGGGGGGGTTGATGTGGTTTGTAAAGATTCTCCATCATGGTGAGGGCCTACTTCCTCAGCAGGTCATTCAATAAGTCCTGTGAAGGTTGGTCAAATAAAGCCATCCCATGAAGCAAGGCATCCAGCAGGGACTACCAGAGCTCCTCCTTAAGAGAAAAGACCTTCAATGATGTCAGACACTGCAAGCACAGGTCTGAGCATGATCTATTACTCAAAGGATCAGAACATTCAAATTTACAGCAAGTCACACTGAAGCCCACTGTTTAAATCAGTCTCTCTTAAACAAGTCAGACTTCGTTCTTGAACACAGGCTCAACTATAGCTGAAAGCTTTTTCAGCATCTCCTCAATAAGTAGGAATTGGAACCATGGAAAGGTGAGACAAAAGAACTGAAGGGCCAAAGGTCACAGCAAAGGACAGCAAACACCTGCTTAGAGTCCAAAATGTTATACTTCTCAACTACCAGAAAGGTGGCATAATAAAGTGGTCTCTGGAGCCTGTACTGGACCAGTGAAATTGGGCAAAAGTCTAATCCAGGATGACTAAACAAAATTTCACTTCTCAGAGCCATGGACTTCTAAACAACAAAATGAGAGCAATAAGGATGCCAGCAGACTACATAAGTGTCACTCTTGATGATAGGATTTTTTTTTTGAGAGGGGGCACAATCTAGGGCACCTCCTCCTTGCCTAGATACTCCTTTAGGTGTTTCTTGGTCTACACTGACTTTTCACGAGTCTGTTTACTTAGGAGTATAATCTTGAACAAAGTTGCAGGAATAGCAGGTTGCATTACCTTTATTCTTAGAAAAAAAGGCTTCCCAAGCCTCCAAATCTTCATACAAGAACATTGGGCAGAAAAATCTCCCCCCCAACTGTTGGGCTGGGCACTATTATAAAAAGTATATAATGTGGACTGACCATGTGATATACCGACATCCAGGTGTCATGCAAAAATGTGCTGGTGTTCACAATGACTCATAAGGCCGGAATAAGGTCCGATACTGTCATTAGGCTATATTCCCTGGTACTTCTTCCCCTCACCAAAATGGCTGACACTACTAGACAGTGAATGGTCTGAAATCTAAGGCCTGTGTCCCGGTGTGAAAGGAGCTGATGGAGCCTCTGCACTCTCGGCCACTAAGCACTGCTAGACCCAAAGGAAGGTCTTCGATGAGCTCTCAGTCTAGAAGCATTACAAATGAGCTAATGCTAAGTGAATCAGTGGGTCACATACCAGTCTAAGGACAGTGACAGACTGGATGTGGCTTCTGGCAATCTGACAGGGACAGGCAATACCTGCACTGTCACAACTGCAGCTCTCCCTCTGCCCCTCATTACCCTTGGGGCAGGATGGCCAGAAACTGTAACCTTCGCAAAATAAGTGAGAAAAGGAAATAGTTTTGAGAACAAACTTGGAACATGCACGAGATCAGAACTTCTGTCTTTCTGTTTCTCTAGTATTTTGTCAGTGCTCCTGCAAATGTATGGCCTTTACACTGGGACCTCTCCACAAATCCCCTCATTTGTGGGGATTTTAAGCTTGTCCATTCTCTGAATTGCAAGGCAGGCCATATGTTCCTCCCCTTCTATGTCTACTTATAGGCAAGTTAAGTTAGTCCTTCAAGTTGTGCTCTTCTAGACAGCAGAGCCAGTACCACTGCTGGACTCTGATCATAAACTGAGAACCACACAAAAACCTAAAGGCTTTGGTGCTTTATTCAGCTTTTTCCCCTGACAATCAACATACTGATACAGATCTGCAAGCAGCAGCAAACAAGCATCAGGCTCAGCGGCATGTGTACTCCTAGTTTGGCACATGCTGTCACATATACCAGCACAATGTGCACTCTCAAGCAGAGGGACTTCTGAGAAACACACACCCCACTGAAGTAGAAAGGAAAATATCAAAGTCCCACATAAAGACAGTCCCCAATGTTAGGCGTAATGAAGAACTGTAAGAGCAAGTCTTGGTTCCAGTACTAATTTCATGTGTTTCCTACAGATTTATTGAAGGCAACAAAAAACAGAAATTTAACACCAAAACAGAGCTCTTTGTTGACACTAAAGACAAATGTTACAGTGAAACACGAAGTTAGGAAAGGGTCCTTGAAAAGATTTGGATAGGCTGACCAAGTGGACAGAAATAAGGTTTACTGTACAGAAATGCACATAACTGCAAATGAGCCACAACTACTCTAGTGAAGTATCGTGCAAAAGGAGTACAGCAGATGGAAACAGAACACAAAACGATCCAAATTACACAAGGAGTGGACTACTAACAGAGTGACAGGGCAGTAGTGACAGCAACAAATGTCAGAATGCTAAGAAGGATAATCAGGGGAATTAACTCAAGAAACAAAGAGGTAATGCTCTCACTCCAAACAGCCCTGATCAAACACACTGAGCATTGAGTGTGGTTCTACAGAGTACACAAGGAGATGAAGGGACAATCAGATTCTGAATGGAAGCCAGAGAAAAAGCAAACAAAAACTGTGTGTGAGATGAGAAAAAAGAGATGTCCAGAGGCTGGGGGCTGAAGTTCTTACTGCAAAGTAGAACAAAGAAGCATGACATAGCTGTACAAGATCATGTTGGGAAGATGCTAAACAGTCACCTTTAACAGAAAGGATATGTGGGAAGAAGACATACAGGTAGCAGATTTTAGGGACCACCAATCCTTGGAGCTGGAAAATTAATTTCTAATTAAGAGAGCACCTACACAATAGCGTTGTCTTAATGGAGGTTGGAGATGAGTCCAAAGAAGGATTCAACAGTGTACGAGGCAGGTGAGGCTGGATAGGAATCCAAAGAAGGATTCAACAGTGTATGAGGCAGGTGAAAAAGGGAGGTGACGGGGAGGAAGAAGAAGAGAAAGTAAAATGTGCAGAAAGCCTTCATAATGAAACCTTGACAGTTTTGCGATTGTGTGTATTTTTTTAATGATTTGTGAAGCAATGCACATCTGAAACTAAATCACACATATAAGTTTTTTTTTGGCAAGCCCCCCACACTTACTAACTCCAAGACTGCACTCCCTTGAAGAGAGAGTTCATAGGTTCATAGACGATATTGGGCTATTGGCCTAGAGACCCTTATATGCCTAGCCAAGAATTTCACCCATGTTCTCACAAAGTCAGTACCTGTTTCCCCTGTCCAGCAGGGACAAAGGTGGGATCCCAGCAGGGACACAGGTTTAAACATACTCCTCTTATGCATAAACATACAGTCTTACAGAACAATAATATATAAGATTAAAGGAGGTTATTAGGCTAATGGCTCTGGGGCCCTTACAAGCCTAGCCAAGATTTATCCCCAAAAAAGAAGCCTAAACCAACACCTGTCACCTCTGTCAATAAGAGACACAGGATGAACCTCTGGGACAAATTTGTGTAGTTATTGCTATCTTGGGGATTTCCCCATCCTTACTGCAGCATCCCCAGACCTGCACACTCCATGATAAACAATGGTAGATGCAATAATTAGTGAGGAGACATTCATGCCTGGCACCCTAGCAGAACATATTTGTAGTATATTTTGTTGTCACTCAGGTCTAATACAGATACAATGTTGCCAGTTAGTGTGTGGCAAGCATAGGAAAGGATGGAAACGGTGCATTGTGTGGCCACAGGACTCCTCCAATCAGAAAAGCACAATATTTAGAAAATACCTTGGAAACTGACAGAGGATCAGGTTTATTGCACACAAGTATTACAAGTGGGAAAAATACTATATAGCAAGCCCCTTTATACTTGCAATACTGTCAGATAGCCCATGGGGGTACTCAAGAGGTGAAAAGGGAACATAAAAGTATGTGGGGGGGATAAAGTAAATGAGTGAAAGGGGGATACTGTGTAATTAGGACTACCTATACTGTGGACTTCACTGACACTATCTAGTAGGGAATAAGAAATGAGTTAGACTAATACTTGCTTTTAGAATGCATAAGAGGGACAATGAAAAGAAAGGAAGTTGTAGGGCTGACAATGCATATCGAAGGCAGCAACAAAAACAATGCATATCAAAGGCAGGGACGCGCTGTGCAACAAAAACAATGCATATCGAAGGCAGCATAAGACGCACTGTGCAACAAAAACAATGCATATCGAAGGCAGCATAAGACGCACTGTGCAACAAAAACAATGCAGAAGCAAAGGAAAAGCAGACGAAATGGACATGAAAACACAGAATCTGATGGTTGTTTCCAGGCTAAAGGCAGCCAAATATCAGACACACAAGGGTGACAAGTAGCTGAGCATAAAGGAAAGGAGACAGCCATGAGAACTATGGGAAATATTTTTAATCTTAAAGCAGATGACATGAAGCTGCCCAAATCCAACCATAACTGTGAAGAGGAAAGTGATGGAAGATATGCTGCAGCAAAAAGTGAGATCCTCAACTAGTAAGGAACACATCTGTGAATCAGTCCTTTCCAGGGCAGAGGGGAGCAGGATGCAACTATGACATGATCCCTGGAATACTGTGGGAAGTGCCACAAGGACACACAGCTGAACCAAGTAACAGTAAAGGTCAGTATGTTAGGGGACACAAAATACCAGACAGGAATACCTGCAGTTCTTTTACTGTTCAGTCAAAGGTGATCCAGTTTCTTACCACTTAATGCTTTTGTGCCATCATCTTATTACACAAAAATTACTCATTTACCAAGCTTGTTGCCACGAGACATATATTTAGGTGCTATGCCAAATCTTGTTGCCATGGGACATTCATATATCAAATGCAGTGACTTTAAAAAAATTGCAAGCTTTCAAATCAGTTAAAAAAATGCAGAGAGACTGAAACATCAAGCCGCGGTAATGAAGTGCTTTATATGTGGGAGTAAGAAAAAAAACTAGTTACGTGGAACAAAGGATCATTTGTTAAAGACATAGTGGGGACTGCAAAAAGGAGAAGAATCCAAGTATGGCATGGAAGGACTACAAAAAGCATTGCACAGTATCCCACGTTCATGGATAAGAGGCTGCTGAAAAATGTACAAGACACCCTAGGATTACATTACAGTGAAACAGTGGCAGATCACTCTGCAGTTAAGCCACGATAAAGGACAAATTATTATTCCAGGGATAAAAATTCAAAAGGGAGATATGCCAAGGTGACTCTCTGTCACAGCTGCTATTCTGTCTTGCCCTTAACCAGTTAAGCTGTTTACTTAACATATTTGGTCATGGCTACAATTTGGCTCCAAGAAAACAACAAAGTGTAAAGACGTCTCATCTTTTTTTGTAGATGATTTAAAATCATATAGTTCATCAGATAAGGAACTGAAAGCACAACTGCAAGCGGTCAAAACTTTTTTCAGATGGTATTAAGAATGTAATTTGATCTTGATAACTGTGCAAAAGCAGCCTTTAAAGCAGGAAACTGCAGCACCAAGAAAACATCAGTTTGGGAGAGGAAAGTGATATAAAAAAATTGAGCAAGAGGGTGTATAAATATCTGGGAATTGATGAAGGATCAACAATAAAACATGAACAAATGTGAATAAAACTTAGTAAAAAATATTTTAGAAGACTAAAATCAATACAGAAAATAGCACTGACATCTAGGAACAAAATCCAAGCTATAAACCAATTTGCTCTTCCTGTCCTAACTTAACAGTTTTGGAATGATTGGGCCCCAAAAGGTGTTGGACAGAAAAACAAGGATGCTTCAAGCTCATCAAATGATATACTGAGACTATATACTTCCCATTCTGAAGGAAGTATGGGCCTCCTCTAAATTTACTGGATGTGCATAACTTGCAATCGTTGGACTGCATACACATCTGCTGCCCTCAAGATCCAAACATAGTGAAAGTTTTGAAACATCCTAAGTCTAAGATGACTTCCATGATTACTTTAGCAGAAGCATATGTGTCAACCAGAATGGAAATCACACCAGAAGTAGATAAAAATCAGGCAACAAATGAATATGCCAAGAAATAAAAGAAAGAATAAAAGATGAAGGCTGAGATGAGAAAGCAAGAAATCTGGAAATGCATAAATGCAGTTGCAAGTATAGAAAACGTTTTCAACAACATCATGTTCATCAGGCTCAGACACAGGAATGGTTAAGGACAGGTGAATTTAGCCAAAAGATGAAAGTTAATATTGGCGTCCCAAGACAGTGGACTACGTACATGTTGGTTTATGAAGTCCACTGAACATGAGAGAAACAGGCAAATGTAGGTTTTGTAAAACAGAATTGGATCAGTCGCACATCTTGTCGCTGGCTAATGGCAGAAGGCCTGTATACTGAAAAGCATAATAATGTTGCAAGACTGTTATATTGGGGATTGTGCAAACATTTTAACACTGAAGTACCTGAAAAACACTGGAAACATGAACAGCAATGCATTATGGAAAATGAAGTTTATATCACATGGACCCATTACCAACAGTTCAAAAAACAGATGCGAGAAAACCAGACACAGTATTCCATGAAAAGAAGACAAAAGAAGCAGTAAATCACTGAAATTGCTACACCCAGTGACTACAGTGTCTTACATACAGAGAGACACAAAGTCATAAAATAAGGAGATCAATGGATTGACACAAATTAGTCTTTGAGGCTGAGGCATGAGAATAGCTCTGCTCAATCTGTTTGACAACTTAACATTACCAGGATTTATAGAGGTAGAAACAAGTGCAATATGGAAGAAGATACCCAGACAGTTCCAACAGTAATACTAGCAACGAGTCTTATAAAAAGGAATTTACAATTGTACTTAGACATGTTACCGATACAAGTAACTCCATAAGAATTGCAGCACAAGTCATTACTGGACACACTGCAGGTGCTTTGAACAGCACTTTTGGTTAACATCAAAGATTAATACAATACTAATTTCATGAACTTGAATCATACTTTGACTTAGGAATGGGCTCCATTCCTGTCATGGTATTAGAAACCAAAAACACTTGGAAGAGTTAGAGTACATAATGGGAAAATTAGAAGTTATGTACCTACCATAACGTTCCATGTTAGTTGTCTTCTTCTATCCTTCTTTCTTGCTGGATGGGTTCAGAGCCGAACCTCGGCTCCGACTCGGCCACTCTAAAAGCTCAAGAGCTAGTTCCACCGGCTCGAGGCTCCTCTATATCCCACAATGCTAGGCGGTAACTCCTCAGATCTCGTTTGTAAGCTAGGCCCAGCTAGAAAAATTCCATTATATGGAAAAGGGTAACCCACCTCTACAGGCTGACTGTGAGATGTCCTAAACCTAACAGAGGAAAACATACATACATATATATATATATATATATATATATATATATGTATAGAGAGAGAGAGAGGGAGGGGTGGTAAAGCGTGGGAGAAAAGGATAGAAAGGTCACAAAACAACCTCCTCTAGGTCTGTCCAAGCTAGGGGGAAGGAGGTGGGACGCAGAAAGAAGGAGAAGAAGACAACTAACATGGAACGTTATGGTAGGTACATAACTTCTTAATGTTAAGTTGTCTATCTCGCCTTCATTCTTGCTGGATGGGACCGCGTCCCTAGCACCTTGTCCCGGGTGGTCTATCGGAACAGACTCTTGAGTACAGTGGAACCAAAGTTGGCTCGGTCCCTAGAGGCTAAGTCCAACTTGTAATGAGAAATGAAAGTATGGGGAGAAGCCCAAGTAGCTGCAGAACAAATCGAATCAATAGGCAGTCTGTCTTGGAAAGCTATAGATGTGGCTAAAGCTCTAGTTGAATGAGCCCTGGGTTTGGTTGGCAACTGTTGATGTCTGATCTTATACACAAAGGTAATCAACGAAGTAAGCCATCTAGAAAGAGATACCTTAGAAACTGGAAGGCCCATTCTACCTTCTGCATAGGAAACAAACAGTTGATCAGACTTCCTGAATTGTTTGGTCCTGTCTAAATAGTACCTAAGTTGGCGATGAACATCTAACCCATGTAATTGTTGTTCTGATCTGTTCGAATAGTTAGGAAAGAACACAGGAAGATCAATGGTTTGATTGAAATTTGCCGGTGAAGCTACCTTAGGCAAAAAGGACGGGTTAGTACGTAAGGACACCCTATCCTTATGAAACAAAAGATAAGGGGATCGACTACACAGAGCATGGAGTTCAGAGGCTCTTCTGGCTGAAGTAATAGCTACCAAAAAGAGTGTTTTCCAAGATAGTAACTTCATTGAGCATGAAGCCGCAGGTTCAAAGGGGGGGGGAGAATTAAGGACGCCAGAACCAAGTTGAGATCCCATTGAGGAGGAGGATCCCTGATAGGTGGTTTGAGGAGTTTTAACTCCCTTTAAAAAGGCTTTGCAGAGTTTGAGAGACATAATGGAGGACTCTGAGACTCCAACATGAAAGTTAGATATAGCTGCCAATTGAACTTTGATGGTAGATGGAGACGAACCTGAGTGGAAAAGTTCGGCTAGAAAGTCCAAAACTGATTGAATGGAAGCAGTGAAAGGATCAATATCCTTTGAATGCGCCCAACAGGAAAAACGTTTCCACTTACTATGATAAATCTTCCGAGTGGAAGATTTATGAGAGGCTATCAAAATATCTCGAACTGAGTGAGATATTAGAGGAAGCCTGGCTAGAGTTGGAATTGGAGAAACCACGCTGTGAGGTTCAGAGAAGGGAGGGAGTGGTGCAACTGACCCGACTGATGGGTCAAAGAGGTCTGGAACTGGGTCCAGATGCCAGGGTTGCTCTAACAGATAACGGTGAAGAAATGGGAACCAAACCTGTCGAGGCCAGTAAGGGGCAATGAGGATCATGGAAGCTTTCTGAGCGATGGCTTTCTGTATTAGTTGAGATATCCGTGGGAAGGGAGGAAAAGCATACAGAAGTCCCCGGGGCCAATCGTGGACTAGAGCGTCTCTGCTGGGGTGGCCTGGTTGGTGAAAGAGGGTGAATAAATCGTCGCACTTGCTGTTTTGGGGAGTAGCAGAAAGGTCGCAGCAAGGCCGGCCCCACTTTCGAAAAACTTTCTCCAACACTGAATTCTTCAGAGACCACTCGTGAGGCATGAGAATAGCTCTGCTCAATTTGTCCACAATCACATTGGACTTCCGAATGCGTTGCTAACAGAAACCGCTGAGAAGAAATCGCCCATTGCCACAGTCTGAGTGCCTCTCGACATAGGGGTAGGATCTGGTTCCGCCTTGTTTGTTGATGTACCACACTACAGACATATTGTCTGTCTGAATTGCTATAGTTCCTTTGGGAAGAGAGTCTTGTAGGGCTTGCAATGCTAGAAGCACTGCTCTCATCTCTAGGACATTTATGTGCAAGTGGCGCTCAAAGGTTGCCACATGCCTTGGACCGTCCTGCCCTGGTAATGCCCCCCCCCACCCAATCAGGGAGGCGTCCGTTGTCAGTGTAGCAACCGGAGGGGGAGGAACAAAGGGTCTCCCTAGGAAGAGCTGGGGGGATGTGATCCACCAAGAAAGATGATTCCTGCACGATTGTGTTATCACAATGGAATGGGACATTGGAAGTTGTTGGTATGACCATTGTGTGAAGAGCATCCATTGTAAGATTCTCATGTGGAATCGGGCTAAAGGGAGGAGAGGGATAGCAGCCGCCATTATCCCTAAGACCTTCAGGATCAGTCTGACTTTGATCTTGTTGCTCTGCAAGACAAGAGAGACTTGTCTGTGTATGTCTGCTATTCTCTGCTCTGTGAGTCTGGCTGACATGTTGACTGTGTCTAGATTTGTGCCTATGAAGGTAATAACACAAGGCGACAAGACAGACTTTTCGTAATTTATTGAAATGCCTAGTGTTTGACATGTGTGAAAGGTGTAGTCTCTGGCAAGAAGCAGAAGATGCTTGGTGGGGGCTGTAAGGAGCCAGTCGTCCAAATACGGAAACACTTGGAATCCTTGTCGTCTCAGATGAGAGGCGACCACTGCCATGCATTTGGTAAACACTCGGGGGGCTGTAGTGAGTCCAAAGGGCAGGGTCCTGAATTGGAAATGACTGCTTCCCAGCCTGAAGCGGAGGAATCTCCTGGAGCGTCGGCTCATTCTGATGTGATAGTACGCATCCTGGAGATCTATAGAGCACATCCAGTTGTCCCGGCCCAAAAGGGGCAGAATGGACTGCAGCGTGACCATCCGAAATTTTGTTTTCTTGACAAACTTGTTCAAGTTGCTGAGATCCAAAATGGGTCTCCAGTCCCCTGTTTTCTTTGGAACCAAAAAGAATTTGGAGTAGATTCCGGATCCTTGTTGGTCTGCTGGAACTGGTTGAATGGCTCTTTTTGCCAGCAGCTTTGAAATTTCTAGTGCTGCTTGCTCCCTTTGACTGGGTGGAACGTCTGGAAGGGATTTTCCTGACTGCTTTGGAATGCGAAAGAAAGAGATTCTGTAGCCTTCGGAAATTATAGACTGTACCCATTTGTCTTGAGTGAGGGAAAGCCAGGCTTTTGGATACAGTGATAATCTTCCCCAGACTGCCTCCGAAGGTGGACAGCCGGGCAACACCTCAGGGATGCTGAAAGGGCTTGTCAGAGAAGGACTCTCGACTGCCCTGATTCTACGGCCCTCTGCCTCTAGGGACGCTGCCTACCATTATTGTTCCCCTCTGCCTCTAGAGGGAATCGACTCTGTGCCAGGCAAAACTCCCTGTGGTTGCTTATGGAACCACATCTTTCCTTCTGGCCTTTGGGGTAAGGCCTAGAAGGAGTAGAAAACGGACTACGGCAGAGAGTCTTGCCTTCAGTCTCGCACCTAGTCAGGGTTTCCTTCACTTGAGGACCAAAGAGGGATGATCCATCAATGGGGAGTTAGTGAAGGGCCTTGAAAGGGTCCCGCAGTTACATAGCCGCATCCAGGCGTGCCGACGTAAGGCCACACCTGTACCTGCCGCTCTACTCGCTCCATCCGCCGCATATGAAAGGAGGCGCATGGAGGAGTTAACTATTGAGTTAAGGGTCGCCAGCTGAGAGTTCATCCTATCCTGAAAACCGCAGCTGTTGGATCCTTTAACATTTCACTCGCTTCCTTGAGCAAATCCTCTGAAGACGAGTGAAATGACACAGGTAATTCAGCGGCGATAGAAAAGGTCGCTGATGAGAACATCCGCTTCCGCATCTGTCCATAGTCCTAGACTCCTTGTTAGGAGGATGAACAGGCACTGAAGGATCAGCTAGCTCCTTCTTGGTGGCCGCAGCCACCACCATAGCATCAACACAGACGCCTTTGGTCAAGAATTCTTTGTCCTTGGGGGCAGTGATAAATTTTGATGGTCTCCTGGGGGTGGGTTCCACTGAGTCAGGAGCCGTCCAGGCCTTCTTTGCCACCACTTGCATAAGGGGGTCAAAGGGAGGGGACACCCAGGAGGTGGAAGGGCGAGAGCCAAACACCTCAAGATACACCAATTCATCCTCTGAAGGGTTGAGGGCTGGCCAATTCCCCCTCTGTTTTAAGATTTCGAGGATGTCTGCAAAGGAGACATCTTCAGAGGGGGAACGAGGGGAACCTTCAGAATCCTCTAAATCAGTGTCAGAGGTTACAGACTCAGTGGAGTCAATGTGCTTCCTCTTGCACTGCCTCTTCCTAGGGGCTCTCCTACCGGGTCAGGAGAGGCCTCTGAAGAGGAGGAGATCCCCACTGGGGAAACTTGAGGAGCTGGCTCTCTACAATCCGGGATGAGGGGGTGAGAAGAAATCACCGCAGGCACCGTGGAAGGAGGGGCAGATGGAGCAGACTGTGGGGTTGAACCAGGTTCTAACACGCTCCTCATGACCTCGAAGGCACCCCTGTCAGGCAGAGCCAGAGATCTCCGCTCCAAAAAGCTGAAAACCTCCCCCGGCACCGACAGTAATGGCTCCGAGGCCGATGTCGGAGCCGAACTCACCAGCGCCGAAACACCGAGTGGGAGAGCGGGTTCGGACAAGGGTCCGATGCCACTCGCCCCCTCGGAGCCGACGAGGGAAGTCCGGCGCCGAGATTCCTCCAGAGAAGACATCGGAGCAGACGACGGCACCGAAGACAAGGGTATCGGTTCTGACGCAGCCACAGTCTCGGGTTCGAGCCGCCCTGGCTCCGAACTCAAAGGAGTCAGAGGAGGAACATTTTGAGTGACGGGATTAGCCATCGACTGTTGAGTTGGGCTCTGAAGCATTTGTCCAGTGCCTCGGACTTGAGAAGTCGACTCACCACCCTCTGAAGGTCATGATCTGACAGTCTTGACGACCTAGAGGAGTGAGATCTATGGCTCTGTTCAGACAACAATGGCGATGCTGGAGCCGAATGAACGGAGCCGATAGATGGTGACCTTGACCTCTTCCTGGAAGTCGGTTCCGATAACTTTATTGGAGCCGACTCAGCGATGTCCGGAGCCAAGGAAACAGTAGAAATATGTGTTCGAGAATCATCGGCTCCAGCCGGAGCCGATGTTCGAACAGACTTTGAAGCCCCAGGGGACTCAGACACTGGAGCCGATGGTCTGGTAGGCTTGGAGGGTTTCAAGATTGAGTCGGGGACCTCAGGCTTTAATAAGCCCCTTAAATGAGCTTATTTTTTCGCTCCTGCAGGACTCTAGGGCTGAAACCATGGCAAACAGCACAGGAGTCCTGCAGGTGCAAAGGTCCCAGGCTGTATACAAAAGAAGTGTGACCGTCTGTCAGAGACATCTTCTGACAGCACGAGTCACACTTCTTAAAGCCTGAGACCTTTGATTCTTTAGACATTTCTAAAGAAGAAAGTGTAATCACTTACACTCACACACACACACACACACACACACACACACACACACAGACTACACTAATTGAAAATTAAATTAAACTAATTAAATCAAATAATTAAATCAAATAATTCCTACAAAAAGACGGTCACTCCAACTACTAGGAAGGGAGGGACGGGGCCTAAAGGCCTAAGGGAAGAACTCTTGAGAGTTTTTTGGAAAAGAAGGGGAGAATTTGGAAGGGGATGGTAAGAAACTACCTAATTTAGTAAATAATAAAGAAAAATTAACTTAAAAGGGGGTCTACCTTAGTTAAACTTAGTTTTAAGCAACTAACCTGAAGAGCCGGTTGGAAGAGCACCTCGATCGCTATAGCGGCAAACGAGATCTGAGGAGTTACCGCCTAGCATTGTGGGATACAGGGGAGCCTCGAGCCGGTGGAACTAGCTCTCAAGCTTTTAGAGTGGCCGAGTCGGAGCCAAGGTTCGGCTCCGAACCCATCCAGCAAGAATGAAGGCGAGATAGACAACTTAACATTTAGAGATTTCTGGCGCATGGGAAGAGTTACACCAAAGAATGTTCTTGGCATACTATACCATGAGAAACATCACAGCACATAATACCAGCGAGGTCATCACTCAGGAAAGTCACCGTAAGGAATGACACAGGCACACTCCTGCACACGTGGCTGCCTTTGTTCTCTCTCGCGCTCTTTGTAGTAAGCAAAATTCTAGCTGCATCAAGTAGACATACATACATAACTCTGCTTTACAGCCACATTTTTCTTTGTTTCTTTTTTTTTTAACTGATAACTTCTTACTAGCTAATATACAATAGTAAAAGAGAGATTATAATGTTTCCTCCTCCCTCAAACTGTACGACACTTTTGTACACTGTTTTAGTCAAGGTCTCTTGACTCAAAGGGCTCAAGTCTTATTCTACTTGTACTCATTAAAAAGAGAAAGGAAAGAGAGAGAGAGAGAAATTCTATTTACTGGATGGGGCAAATCACCTGTGCACCAAGAATCCCTACTGGAGGCAGGGAAATTTCCAATGCACTAGCTCTCCAACTCAACAACAAAAGGGTAAGCCAAACCCTCCAGCAAAAAGAAAAACATAAGTAAGGTTTATTCAGGATGAAAACCTTTGGGGAAGGCTCATTCTGCAAACTGGGTACTCTGCTATCTTCTAACCACATGGTGATTACATTAAAGATTAAATCTCGGTACTTGTGGCAAAAAGTACAGTTTTGTACCTACCATAAATGTAGATGTTCGAGGATCCACATTGCTGCAGTCCTAACTATTGGGTAGTCCGCTGTCCAGTCGGCCCAAATACCAAAGAGGATTGATGTCGGTCAGGGCGCATTAGACTGACGTCAGTACGTCAGGGTACTAATGCGCATGACCGACATCATATCCTCAGTCTTTTCTTGCCCCAGATGTCAGAAGACCCTGAAAAGATAAGGCCAAAAACCAAAAACTCCCAACATATCTGCACCAAAATATATATATATATACAAAATATACAAAATTAGCAGAATATAACCTCACCTACACAACCACCCCTAAACACAGAGGGGAAGGAGGGAGGGTAATTGACTGCAGCAATGTGGATCCTCGAACATCTACATTTATGGTAGGTACAAAACTGTACTATGTTCTTCATTCCACATTGCTGCAGTCCTAACTATTGGGTAGAATCCCAAAGCAGAGGTAAGGGAGGCTGGCAAATCATAAGGAAGCAGGAGCTGATAACATGCCTTGCAAAATAGCTGTGGCAAAACCAGCCCTAGACTTAGAGTAGAGAGGAAGGTGGTAATGCTTAGAGAAAGTATGCACTGAACTCCAAGTAGCTGCCTCCAAAATATCCTTAGTTGCCACTCCTTAAAAAGCTGTTGAAGTGGCAGTAGCCCTAGTGGAATGAGGCCTAATCCCAGCTGGAATCTCCTTGCCATGATGGGAATAACAAAATGCAATGCAAAACCCAATCCACCTAGAAATAGTTTGTTTTGACACAGGCTTGCCCTGAGAACTCAAAGCAAAAGAAACAAACAACTGCTGAGACTGCCTAAAATCCGTAGTCCTGCTCAAATAATAACGCAATTGCCGGTGTACATCCAAAGTGTGCAAAATCTTTTCCCCTTTATTTTGGGGATCTGCATAAAACGTAGGCAAATGAATAGTTTGGTTTAAAGCCACACTAGAAACCACTTTAGGCATAAAGGAAGGATTAGTACGTAATGATACCCTATCCTTATGAAAAATCAAAAAAGGCTCAACCGCCATAAGGGCCTGTAACTCAGAAACCCTTCTTGCAGAAGTAATGGCCAACAAAAAAGCAGTCTTCCATGACAAGTATTTCAGGTCAGCAGTAGCTGCAGGCTCAAAAGGTTGTAGAGTAAGTTTCTCCAACACAAAATTGAGATCCCAAGCAGGAGTAGGAGCTCTACGTGGGGGTCTTATATTCTTCGCCCCTCTAAGAAATTGCTTGAACAAAGGATGTGAAAACAATGGTGGGTCACAATCATAGTGAGCTGAAATTGCTGCAGCATGAATCTTAATGGAAGAGAAAGACAAACCTTTGTCCAATAACTCAGTAAGATATTGAAGAGCCACACTCAAATTAGGCTCTGAAATCTCCAAATTCTTTGCTGCAGTCCAAAATAAAAATCTCTTCCATTTTTCTGCGTACACTTTCCTTGTACTAGGTCTTCTGGCTTCCATAATCACATTTAAAACTTGTTGAGGAAGTTGAGACCTGCTGTCCTTCACAACAGAATATGCCAGGCTGTTAGATGAAGAGAGTGAAGCTTGACATTGAGCAGACGACCGTCCTTCTGAGACAACAGATGTGGAATCAAGGGTAAAGGCCATGGAGGCTTCTTTACCAGACTCCTCAGTAATGGGTACCAGTGCTGCCGAGGCCAATTTGGAGCTATTAAAATCATCCTTGGCTTGTCTTGTCTGACCTTTAGAAGCACCTTTGGAAGAAGAGGCAGAGGTGGAAACGCATACACATGAAGATTTTTCCAACTGAAAGAAAGAGCATCCACTTTCCAAGCTGTGTGATGAAACCTCTTTGTGCAAAACTTTGGCAGCTGGTGGTTTAGTGGAGAAGCGAACAGATCTATGTCTGGAGTTCCCCAGGACACTGTCAACTTTGAAATACATGAAGATCCAGTTTCCACCGTGGGGATCCATGATTTGTCTGCTTAACACATCTGCTAAGGAGTTCTGTGCTCCCGCAGAAACCTTGCCTGAAGAGTTAGTTGCAAGCTTAGCGCAGTCTCCCATAAAATCATTGCTTGCCTGCACAATGGGTAAGAATGTGTTCCCCTTGTTTGTTGATGTACCACATGACAGTTGTGTTGTCTGTTAGAATCAACACCTGCCCTGGAAGAAGTAACTCCTTGAAAGCCATTAATGCAAACTGGACTGCTAACATCTCCTTCATGTTGATATGTAGATGCTGTAGTCTGGCAGGCCACTTGTCTTGTATCCACTTTCCATTTAGATGAGCTCCCCAAGCAATGTCTGAGGCATCTGTCGTTAGAATTTGACTCGCCTCTGGCCGGGTCACAGAGAGTCCCTTGTTTAGGTGACATTCCTGAGCCCACCACAAAAATTCCTTTTGAATGCAAGGTATTATTTGAATGACAGTGTCCAAATCCTGGCAGTGCTGTGTCCATACATTTTGAGATACCATTGTAGCTTCCTCATATGCAGTTTGGCATTGGGAAGCACCAGAATACAAGATGCCATGAACCCTAAGGCTTGAAGGACTGTCCTTGCAGTCAGCCCGACTGAAGAGATAGTTGATGGAAGTAACTGGAAAGATTCTTTTGTTTGTCCGGGGTTAAAAGGCCATCTGCTGCTGTATTCAGTCTCACACCCAGAAAGCACATGTCTTGAGAGGGTACTAGACTGGACTTTATTTCGCTCACAGAATACCCTAGGCATCTTAGCATTGCTATGACATATTCCAAATGCTGTAGAAGGTCTTCCTTTTCTTGAGCCAGAATCAGGCAATCGCCCAAGTAAGGATAGAGTTGAATTCCTTTTAGCCTGAAGTAAGCTATCACTGGAGCCAGAACCTTTGTGAATACTCTGGGCAGTAGATAAGCCAAAGGGCAATGCAGAGAACTGATAATGAGAATTTCCAGCTCGAAACGCAGATACTTTCTGCAACTTAGTCTTATAGGCACATGAAGGTAAGCTTCCTTGAGATCTAAAGTTACCATCCAGTGATCCTTGCCCAGCAGAGGTAAAAGCTGTTGTAACGCCAACATTTTGAACTTGGGAATGTCCAGATAAGTGTTGAGGATAGATAAATCCAAAATTGGTCTCCACGTGTTCCCCTTCTTAGTACTAGGAACAGGCGCGAATAAAATCCTAGGCCCCTTTCTCTCACAGGTGCCGCCTGAATGGCCCCTATTTGGAGTAGCTGAGAAATTTGCTTGTGAGCCTCTTGTCTTTGTAGAGGAGGAATGTCTGGCATGCCTTTGAAAGGAGGCAAGGTATGGAAATAAAACCTGTAACCGTGGTGAATGATATCCAGAACCCATTTGTCTTGGGTAATTAAATCCCAATTTTCTTTGAAAAGAGACAGTCTTCCTCCTAGAGGTGCCGCCAGGCGAGAAGGTACTGGCAGCTGAAAAGGCAGGTCATTGGGTCTGCTTACGAAAGGACTGACCCCTGCCCTCACCAGAAGTCTGAGCATGTGAACTCCTGCCCTAGGCCTAAAAGCACCTTGAGCTCTGCCCCTACCACGCCTAGACCTACCCCTAGACTGGGAATCATAAGCAGGATAAGTCCATCCCTTAGCAGGCCAATTTCTACTAAACTGGAGGCTGCACCTGCAAAAATCCTTAACAGTTTGCATAGACTTAGCCTTGTCCTCCATCTTCTTTAAAACTGCTTCCACAGGCTAACCAAACAACACATCAGACTGTAAAGGAGCATCCAAAATCCTTGTCTTAACATGCTCAGCTAAGTTCTGATCTCTCAACCAGGCGTGCCTCTTAAGAACAGAACCAGTGGCAGCCACCCTGGAAGAGGCCTGCACAGCATCAAAACCACATTGCAAGGAATGTTTACCCACTTGTTCAGACACATGAACTAAATCCTGCAACTCTTTACACTCAATACCTTCCGCCAGAGCATCCACCTTAGATTTCAACTGTGAAAGAAGATAATTTTGATATTTTAACATGTGAAACTGACAATTCAACGCCTCATGGCTAAAGTGGAAGAAGTATACACTTTCTTTCCCCATCTATCCAAAGCCCTTGCCTCTTTATCAGGAGGGACAGGATTTTTAACAACTGAGGCCTTCACACCTTTAGGCCCCTGAGAGAGTTTCCGGTCTGCCCTAGGACTCTTAAAAGATACTTATGAGCTTCAGGCACCCTATAATACCTATCCGTTTAACTGGGGCAGGAGGCAAAGAACTGGATTCAGGAAGCCTCTGCAAAACATCTTCCACCACATTCAAAACAGGAGGTATAGCTAAAGGCCTGTGCTGGGGTAAACAAGAATTCCCTAAGCCTTTTCCTGGAATCAGAGAAATCTTGACCTTCCCATTTAAAATGCTCCCTCATGGAATGCAGAGTCTCTGAAAATGAAAAATCCTCAGGAGGGGAAGCTGAAGGAGTAGAATCATCCACATCAGAATCAGAATAAGGAGGGTACTCCTGCAAGTCTTCAGCTGAAGACTCAGAAGCCTCCGAGCATTGCTCAAAACTCTCAAACTCAGATTCCACCCTAGGCCTCTTATCAGGAGGGGGCATAGAACCCCTTATCATAGTAATCAAATCCTCTGCCATTTTAAGCATATGTTTCTTAGGCAAAGACCCTGAAGTACTAGGAGAAACCCCCACTGAAGCAAAACTCGGCCTGCCCCTCAAAGAAGCCTTGGAAACAGAAGGGAGGCTCTGACCACCTTAGGGAGAGGGAAGAACAGCCACCTGAGAAGCCCCTCAGCCTGGCCTACTTCCTGAGAGGATACATCCTGTAACAGTAAAGTCTCTCCTGAGACTCCAAAGAAACACCTGGCAAAACCTCAGGCTCCACTGAGCCCTCTAAAGAACCGACGTCTAGGACTGTCGGTTCCTCCACTCTAGGCTTTGCTGTTTTGTCCTTGCATTTTTTAGCCGAAGCCGGCGCCGGAGCATCCGACGGCATTTTATAATTACAACGCTTCCCAAACACTAACCTGGCACAGTCTAACCTTCTCTTAATAGTGCGTTTGTTAAATCTAGCACAAGAGCGGCATGCAACAACGCCGCGTTCAGGCCCTAAACAAGGTATACACAAAGTATGGTAATCCCTATGAGGTATCTGTTTCCCACAAGAAATACAGTTATTCACTTTTCTGACATCCGTTAAATACTGAGGCAAGAAAACCAAAATATTCCCCAATGGGGTACTTAGCCAACTTTGATTCGGTCTGAAACTCTGGCTTCAGAAACTTTCAGAACGCCAACCTGCACTCGCAAAATTGCTTCTGCATCGGACCATGCGGCAAAAAAGACTGAGGATATGATGTCGGTCATGCGCATTAGTACCCTGACGTACTGACGTCAGTCTAATGCGCCCTGACCGACGTCAGCCATATACTTTGGTATTCGGGCCGACTGGACAGCGGACTACCCAATAGTTAGGACTGCAGCAATGTGGAATGAAGAACATCAGTACGTCATGAAATTAGGTGAATCTTTAAACAGAAAGATAAACACCATCTACATTACACAGATAAATACAGTGTACAAGTACAAATGTGTTCAGTATGGTATTATGGCAGCACACTGGCACAGCTTACTGCTGCATAAATAGCTCTCTATTCCTCAGTTTAGTTCTTGGCCGAATCAACATTTACTCGTGGCTGTCTGGGTTTTTGCTGGCTACTCCAGTCTCTTCTTCCATCAAAAAGATGTGCATGGAGATAACTAGCACTCCTATAAACTGTGAATAAGTAGGAGTCTGCATGTGCATCCTGCAATAGGCTGGCGTTCTACACAGAACTGGCTCTCTGTCTTGTACTCACTGTATGGTTCCGCCATGACTCAAACGGATGAAGTAGGTACGAGAGACTGACAGACTGAATAAATAAAATATCATCAAAACACCATTACTGAACACAAACCAGCCTCACAAGTAGCAGCTTTCACAGTGACACAGGACAGAGTATCTGCCAAAGAACCTCCTCTCCTGACAACAGCAGAGATCTAGTATGTAACATTCCATGGCATACCACAGTAGTCTATGACCAAATAATCATATTTATCTAGCATTACATTTATTTAATTACATACAGCAACGTTCATGGTGAATTCTATTGTCATCTGGAGTTCTTTCCCAAGGACTCTCTGCTGACTCTCCTGGAAAAGTATCACAAGCTCAGTAAGAGCTACTTGGGCATCACAAGTAAATACACATACAACCTAATAACAATATATTTCTGATCACAACAGCTCCTTGATTTTAGTGCAGTGTGACCACCATATCCACAGTAGAAGCCAAACGTAGAAAAATACATAAGGCACACACATTGTCCTGGTGAGTCAAAATACACAATGGTTCTTTGCCATTGTTTGACTGTCTTAGTTTACCTCTTTCACATTGGGCATGTCAAGCAGCTCTCCAAAGACATAGACACCTGGCACGTCCAGCACCTGTTGAACCAAGTTTGCCAGCGCAGCACCCCTGGCCGCTTTTGCCAGAAGCAGAAACTGTTCCAGTGTCTGCCCACCACCCTTCACTTCTGTTGCCATGGTGATGCTCCCTAGGTAGAAAGGAGAAAAGTTCCATTTTGAAAACTGGAAAAAAAAATGTTACATAATCAGAACATCAGTGACCTAGATGCAAAGTGCAAAGTACAGTTTTGTACCTACCATAAATGTAGATGTCCGAACTGGATAGCATCTGCAGTCATAACAAATGGGTTGTCCTGTCGTCAGGCAGCCCTTCGGTCGGCCGGATTCCAAAGTCTGGGTCCGGCTTCGGCTGATGTCGCACTTCACCCGACGTCATCTCTGCTGGTCCTCGGGTATAATGGCATCAGCCGACGCCATTTTCCTCAGTGTTTCTTGCCCCAGATGCCAGTTGCCCTCTTGGAAGGCTAAATTTTGGATAAATGCCAATGTTTCCAAAAAAGTAGAAGGCAAACACAAAAAATAAGCATGTATGTACATATATACAAACAAATACACTATAAGAGACTCCCCAGCTAGCTATTAGGAGGGTAAATACCCTAGGAGTACCACAGAGGGAAGGAGGGGATCCTGACTGCAGATGCTATCCAGTTCGGACATCTACATTTATGGTAGGTACAAAACTGTACTATGTCCTTCATGGATGCATCTGCAGTCATAACAAATGGGTAGAATACCATAGCCAAACTAGGGGTGGAGGAAGAAAATTTATGGTAGTTAGGATCCCTTGCAGTACAGCAGTGGCAAACCCTGCTCGATCTAGAGTATAGAGGTAAATTATAATGCTTGGCAAATGTATGCACGGAGGTCCAAGTAGCCGCCTCAATAATGTATTTGGTTGCCACTCCTCGTAAGAAAGCTGTGGTAGTGGCTGTAGCCCTTGTAGAATGAGGTCTTATGTTCTGTGGAATTGGTTTTCCATGGTAGGAGTAACAGAATCTTATGCAATTTCCTATCCATTTGGAGATTGTCTGTTTGGAAATTGCTTTTCCTTCCCTTCCTGTTGCATAGGCTACTAAAAGCTGGTCAGTTTTTCTGTTACTTTTGGTTCTGTCCAGGTAGTAGCGTAACTGCCTATGTACATCCAAGGTATGCAGCAGTCTTTCCCCCCTGTTCTGTGGATTGGGAAAGAAGGTAGGTAGGTGGATTGCCTAGTTTAAAGACACTCTGGATACCACCTTAGGCATAAATGTAGGATTAGTTCTCATGGACACCCTATCTTGATGGAAGATTAGGAAGGGTTGCACTGCCATTAAGGCCTGTAGTTCCGAAACCCTCCTTGCTGAGGTAATTGCCAGTAGGAAGGCAGTTTTCCATGACAGGTGTTGCAGATCTGCTGTTGCTGCTGGTTCAAACGGAGGGAGTGTCAACTTTTCTAGCACAAAGTTCAAGTCCCATGCTGGTAATGGTGGTTTCCTAGGAGGTTTTACATTCTTGATCCCTCTGAGGAACTGCCTGAGTAGAGGATGCGAAAAGACAGGTGGAGCGAAGCTGTATTCTGCTGAAATAGCTGATGCATGTATCTTGATGGAGGAATAGGACAGGCCTGTAAAGCTCTGCCAAGTACTCCAGAATGTTAGCAATATCTATGTTCGACACATCTTTTCCTCTTTCAGAACTCCAAATGACAAACCTTTTCCATTTTCCTGCATAGTTCCTTCTTGTTGAAGGTCTGCGGGCTTCAAGGATAATGTCTTTAACCCTTTGGGAAAGGTCTGGGTTAGTTGCTGCTATGTGATGTTCCAGGCAGTCAGTTGCAAGGTTTTTAGGTTTGGATGCATGATGTTGTAGTTGTTCTGAGTTAACATCAAAGGCATCAGGGTATTGACCACATTCTCCCGAGACATGCTCCTCAGCAATGGATACCAGTGTTGTCTTGGCCAATTCGAGCTATCAGGATTATCCTTGGACGCCTCTTTGATTTTCAGTAGTACCTTGTGCATCAAGGGAAGAGGTGGAAATGCATATGCTGTCAGGCCTTTCCAGCTGAAGGATAGAGAGTCCACCTTCCATGCAAGTGGGTGGAATGTCCTTGTGCAGAATTTTTGAGCTGGTGATTGAGTGGGATGTGAATAGATCTATTTGTGGCATTCCCCATTTCTTTGTGATGGCCTTGAAGATGTCCGGTGTAGCATCCATTCGTGAGCATCCGAGGTGGTTCTGCTTAACATGTCTGCTAGGGTGTTCTTTTCCGCACAAATATTGCCTGTAACTGGATGTTGTAGCTGAGAGCCAGATTCCAAAGGTCCAAAGTCATTCTGCATAGGGGGTATGAATGAGTGCCTCCCTGTTTGTTGATGTACCACATGACTGTGGTGTTGTCTGTCCTTATCATCAAATGGCCTTCTTTGAGGAATGGTCTGCATTTTTGGATTGCCAGTTTTACTGCCAGCATTTCTTTTTGGTTTATGTGCAGGTGCAACTGGTCTTGAGTCCACAATCCTTGTATGCATTTGTCCAGCATGTGCGCCCCCCATCCTAGGTCTGAGGCGTACGTTGTGATGGTTTGGCTTGCTCGAAAGTTGTGGAAGAGTAAGCCTGTGTTTGACTGGCATGCTTGAGCCCACCATAGGAACTCCTGTTTTAGGCATGGGATTAGTGGGATTTCTGTTTCTAAGCTGTGCCTGTGCTGAGACCATAAATTCTTTAGGTACCACTGTAGCTTTCTCATATGCAGTCTGGCATGTGGGACCAAGATTATGCATGATGCCATGAAGCCCAAGGCCTGCAGGACTTTTCTTGCTGTTAGTTTGTTCTGCTTTGTTAATGCCAAGAAGTAAAGAGGGAGTTCTTTTTGTTTTTCTGCAGTTAGGAATGGCATTTGTTTTACTGTGTCCAATTCCCCGCTCAAGAATGTTCTTGTTTGGGATGGTATCAGTCTTGACTTTTGTAAATTGACTGTGTATCCCAGGGCTTGTAGCAAGTAAATGACCCTTTGTAAATCTGTTGTCAGCTTGCTTTTGTTGTCCGCTTGTAACAGGCAGTCGTCCAGGTATGGATAAATTTGGATTCCCTGTAGTCTGCAGGGAGCGATTACTGATGCCAGGCATTTTGTGAATACTCTGGGTGCAGTAGTTAAGCGAAAGTGCAAAGCTGAGAATTGATAATGCTCTGATCCTGCAAGAAATCTGAGGTATCTTCTGCAATTTGGTCGAATGGGGACGTGCAGGTATGCCTCCTTGAGATCTAGAGTTACCAGCCAACACTCCTTGCCCAGCATGGGAAGAAGTTGCTGTAGGGTCAGCATTTTGAATTTTGGGACAATGATGTATGTGTTTAAGATGGACAGGTCGAGAATAGGTCTCCAACTTTTCTCTTTTCTTGGTACTAGGAAGAGTCTGGAGTAGAATCCTTTGCCCTGTTCTGTTATCGGTACTCTTTCCACAGCTCTCATCTTTGTTAATTTTGTTATCTGCTGTAGAGCTTCTATTTTTTGATTTGGAGTAGGTTTGGCATTCCTCTTTTTATTGGTAAGGTGTGGAAGTGGAACCGGTATCCTTGGTCTATGGTTTGCAAAATCCACTTGTCTTTTGTGATATAGTGCCAATTTTTCAAAAATAAGGCTAACTTTCCGCCTAAAGGTGCTGCTATTTGCTCCCTGGTAGGCGGTGTCAGAGCCAAGTCACTGTGATTGTCCTGTTGCAGTGGCAGTGGTTGTGTCTGTGCCTCGGTTATTGCCTTGCCACTGCTGTCCTCTGTAGGCACCTCCTCTGGATTGATTTCTGCCTCTAGAGCGTCTATTCCTGCCCCTTTGGGATTTTGTGGAGTCTGGAAAGGACCAATTTTTGGCAGGCCAGTTCCTGCTAAACCTTGGGGGCTGAACCTGTAAGAAATCTTTAACTATTTGTACAGATTTTGCCTTTTCTTCCATTTTCTTCATTACTTGCTGGGCAGGTGTACCAAATTGACTGGCCTTATCCATAGGAGCATCTAACAGCTTTGCTTTAACATGATCCGGTAAGACCTGTTCTTTCAACCATGCATGCCTTCTTATCACTGTGCCAGTCATGGCTGATCTAAATGAAGCCTCCAGTGCATCATAGCCACATTTTAAGGAATGGTTACTAACCTGTTGGATATTATTCACCATTTCTAATACATATTTCTTATCTAAGGATTCATCAGAGGACAGTTTTTTAGTTAACTGATCAAGCATAAACTCTTGGTATTGGATCATATGAAACTGACAGTTTAAAGCTCTAGCTGAGAGAGTAGCAGAGGTGTAAACTTTTTTCCCATCTCTAAGGACCTGGATTCCCTTTCAGAAGGAATAGGGTTTTTTGCTGTGGTCGAGGCTACTGCCTTAGGCCCCTGGGATATAGTTTCGGGATCTGCAAGTGGGGCCTTGTATAGGTGGTGATGAGTGTCTGGCACCCTGTAAAATCTATCTTGTTTGGCAGGGGCTGGAGGTAAAGAATCAGGAGCAGTGCAAACATCATTAAATGCATCATCCACAACAGGCAGTACAGGAGGTATAGCTAAGGGCCTATGTTGTGGTAAGTGCAGAAAAGTCCTAAGCCTTTTTCTTGAATCTGAGAAATCTTGTCCCTGCCATTGGAATTGTTGTCTCATGGCATGTAAGGTTTCCCCAAAGGAAAATTCCTCTGGTGGAGAGGCAGCTGGAATGGATTCTTCAGCATCGGAATCTTCATAAGTAGAAAAAGGAGCCTCTGGCTGGTCTGTAATGTCTGAGTCATCTGCAGAATCATCAGAGGACACTGGCTCAGGGGGCTCTGCTCTAGGTCTCTTTTCTGGGGGCTGAGAGGCCCTGTCTGGGTGAGATTGGGATCCCCTAATTAAGGATATTAAATCTTCTGCCAGAATAAGCATTTGTGAACTTGAAGTGGGCCTGTGTGAGGGGGGCTTAACAGGCACTGATTTAACAGATTTGGCTGCTTTAGCCCTGGCAAAGGCCTTAATAGACATGGCTGCAGGAGGCCTAGCAGCACCACGTGCTGGGGTAGAGACATCCAAAGGGATGGTGTCTGATAAATCACTAGGAACCACAGTTGTAGGCAAAATTTCTGAGGCCGATTCAACTAAGGTAGCAGGAGCCTCAGTAGTAGTCATGGATTCGGCTGAAGATTGACCAGTTTTCGGTTTCGAAACAGAGACACTCGCTTGCTTAACTGTGGTTTCGCCGAAACCGCGGACCGCGAGTGTCGGTCTTTTTCTTTGCGTTTTTTAACAATTTGGGTAGTCGGAGGATCCGACCGCATAATGTATGCAAAATTTGAGCCGAAAAACTGTTCAGCAAACTCCGACCGACGCCTAAGCGTTCGTCGGTTGAAGGAAGCACAGGCCGAACAGGCTGCTACGTTGTGGTCTGGGCCTAAGCAAGGCAGACAGTAAGAGTGGAAATCTTTATGAGGTATTTGTTTCCCACAAGTTAAACAGTTATTGACTTTTTCTGACATCGGCTGAGGCAAGAAAGAGACCCCAACGGGGTACTTAGCTTTTTAGAAGTCTTCGAAGTAGTATTCGGTAGTAGTAATCTCTGGATCTGACCGACCGGCACTTGAGAACAGCTTCTGCTTCGGGCGCCACGCGGCAAGAAAGACTGAGGAAAATGGCGTTGGCTGATGCCTTTATACCCGAGGACCAGCAGAGATGACGTCGGGTGAAGTGCGACATCAGCCGAAGCCGGACCCAGACTTTGGAATCCGGCCGACCGAAGGGCTGCCTGACGACAGGACAACCCATTTGTTATGACTGCAGATGCATCCATGAAGGACATCTACTTGAGACCATACTACAAACATTTTGTCAAAACTATGAATTAATACCTTGTATCGATCTGTTTTATTTTTTCAGTAATTTGCCAAAGAGCTACATTAACTTTCTAATACATTCTTTACACTGAAAGAGAACTTGACTAATGACAACTTACGCAGAAGTGAATCACTG
This sequence comes from Protopterus annectens, assembly GCF_019279795.1. Lineage (NCBI taxonomy): Eukaryota > Metazoa > Chordata > Ceratodontiformes > Protopteridae > Protopterus > Protopterus annectens. Next base: position 26,441,891 of record NC_056741.1, read on the forward strand.
CAAAGAGCAACACCAAGCATAACTAAAAACCTGTTTCTGCTCTTACCAAACAAACAAGCTGTCCAGAATTCAAAACTTAAATGTGAGCATGGTTACAAAGTTTTCCTTTTGCCCTTGATGCACTACCTCCAGCACAAAGATGGCTGCTGCTTCCCCATACAAAGCTAGACTACATACTGAAAGCCAAAACAATACACATCAGCATAGCTTACACTCACCAATCATCATCTTCTCAGAGTGTGCACGGTGCACACAGTTGTACAAGGGACGTGTAACAGGTGTTAACAGATGGTGCCATCCAGCAACACCAGAAATCTACAGTGCTAACCAGACCTACTTACAAGGTTGTAAGAACTAACATCTAATGAACAGAACTTAATCCAGTAAATGGCTTCTTTAACTGCTGAACTAACAGATACCATGCAGCTACTCTAATGTCCAAGTACCGTGTCCTACAGCTACACACACAGATGCATAGGATCATGTGAAGTTACTATGCTATTGGCCCTGAGGCCTTACAAGATTAGACAAGAATTTAGCCCATGTTCCAACAAGTCAGCACCCTATGCCACTGCCCAGCAGGGACACTGGTGGAATCCCAGGGGTGTATTTTTTATTCCTCATCCAGTTAGCCAGGTTGCGCTTAAAAAGGGTTAATGAGGTACTCTGCTTGACGTGGAGAGGGAGTCTAATCCATAAAAGTGGGGAGTCTCTGGGATACAACTCTGTCCAGCCAAGTCTTATTGATGTCACAGACCAGGTTGAGGTCGCGCATGCGGGTTACTCAAGTGCAGCTTGACTTGCGGATATGCAGCAGTCCCATCAAGGCGGGGTATGAGAGTGCTTTGTGTACCAGACAGAGGTCACCTCTGAGGAGTCTGTGGCAGACTGAGTAGAGGGACAGGGCCTTTAGCCTGTGTAGGTATAGATATTCGAGGCTCTGGATTCTCCTTATGAGGAACCTCTGTGGTCTCTCCAGCTGCTGCATGTGCTTTATGAGGTACATGCCCAAAGGGGCATTGTACTCAATAATGGGTCTTATAAGGGAAGAATACAGGAATGTTATGACCACCTTGTCCCTGGATGAGATACCCTTACTAATGGAGGTGGCCCATACAGAAAGCTTTCCATACAACGGAGGAAATATGGTGGTCAAAAGTCAGTTTGCTATCAACCTGGGTGCCCAAATCCCTTACAATTTATTGTGTGCTTAGTACCTTATTATCAATGTGATAATTTGTGGGGACATCACTCTCCCCTAATGGGATGATGATGCATTTTTTGGTATTCAGTTTGAGGCCATGTTTCTGGCACCAGTCATTTGTTTGGGTGAGACCCTCTTGGAAGATGTCCACATCACTAGGGGAACTGATTAGAGCACCCAGCTTGCAGTCATCTGCAAACTTGGTCAGCCACAGCATCTTCCAGGATTTGACCTGCACCTCAGAAAAATATATCCCAAACAGCAGAGGCCCCAAGACCGATTCCTGGGGTACACCACACATAACGGGTCAACTGCTTGAGGTGGCTTCCCCTATTTTGACTGGGTGGTCCTTATCAATGAGTCAGTTTGTTAACCATCTGGTAACATGGATTGATGCCTAGTTGAGAGAGTTTATCTATCATACCAAAATTGGGAATAGTATCAAAGGCTTTTGCCAAGTCAAGGTAGGTGGTGTGCACAGTCTTCCCCTCGTCCATGGCCTTGGTAACAGTCTCAAAGAAGTCAACCAAATTTAACAGGCATGACCTCCCCTTGACGAAACCAAAATGCATGAGATCAAGTGACTGGAGGTTGCCAATGTCTTTGTTAATGAGGTCCATAACAATCCACTCCATGGCCTTGCAGATCAGGCTAGTTAGGCTGATGAGTCTACAATTTCCTGGATTGGTGGACTCTCCAACTTTGTGGAAAGCGATGTCAGTGGCTGTCCTCCATTTGGCTGGGATGAAGCTGGTACTCAGGCTTTGGCTGAATAGGGTGCCTAATGGTGCTGCAAGTTCCTGCCAGAGTTCATGTAGGATGCAGCCTGGGATGTTATCGGGTCCCATGGATGCTGTATTTTTTGCCTTTGAGTGGGCAGTGATTACTTGCTCCCTAGAGGTAAAGGGAGGGGGGCAGGTACTGGGGATGTCCTGTTTTACTGATGGGAAGGACAGAGGGGTGAAATTTTCACTGAACCTGTCAACAGGTTGGCTATATCTACAACATGTGTGTATGTGGTATCCTTGACCACCAGTTCTGAGCAGATCTGGGTGCTTCCCTTGAGAGTGCAAACATATGTGAAGGCGGCCTTATGATTGTCTTTAGTAGATGTGGCCAGTTTGGACTCAAAAGTTTGCTTTGGAGGATTTCACTAGTGCTCTTATTTGCTTGTTCAGGCTGACTGCTTCCAATCAGGCACCTGCTCCTTTTTGGCCCTAGACAGCAATTTTTTCCTTTTATTATAGAGTTTACTGCAGAGGTCCACCAGACAGGTTTACTCTTCCTTGAGGAGGAGGAGGACTTCATCATGTCAGGTATTCTTGATTCCATGCAGCTATATAAATGCTCTTATAGTATTTTGGTGTAGGTTTGGACATACGTGCCAGTTCCTATGGAGGGGAGAGGGCTGTGAGGCTGTTTATACCTTTCCTCAAGAGGTTGTAATCAGCTTTGGAGAAGTTTTTTTGTTTGACCATAGCGGGGGGGGGGGGGGGTTTTCGGGGGAGATAAACTGTAGGGATGCTGCAATGGTTACTCATGTTGGTTAATACCAAGTCTAAGATATTTTCACCTCTTGTGGGGGCATCGACCATCTGGTCCAAGGTATTTGCATTGACAAAATCAAGCAATCTCTGGGCATTTGTGTTTTGGCTTGAGTCTACGGCTGGATAGTTAAAGTCGCCCAGGATCAGGGTAAAGGGTTGAATCCTGATAGATTCAAAGAGGTCCAGATAGGTGGAGTGGGCATCTTGAGTCAAAGTTGGAGGCCTGCAGCTAGCTATGACTTGAATAGGGGTCTTGTCAATTGTTAACTGCACCTAGAGTGTTTCCTGTGCATCATACTGTTTGACCAGCCTGGAGGGATGTAGGTCTTTTATATATATTGAAACTCCACCTCCCTTTGCTTTGCTGCCCATGGTTTGGGGTCTGAATGTATGACTGGATGAAAACCTGGTATGGCTGCGGTGCTCTCAACAGCTTTGAACCAGGTTTTTGCGATTGCACAAATATCAGCATCTTCCAGGGTTAAGAATGCTTGCAATGATTGCAGTTTCATGTTTAGACTCCCAACATTTAGCAGCATGACCTTTAATTTACATTTTGATGAAATTTTCATGTTAGTAGTTTTAACCTCATGATATTGCCTAAAAAAGGCACTATGGGGGAGGCATGAACCTTTGCCAGGAGCCTGAAGCCCAAGGGAGACAGATGCAGGCCACCTCTGGCAAAGTGTCGTGGCTGGTCAATCATGTCGTCCCAGGCTGTCAGGTACTGGACCCCCCTTGGAATGACACCAGAAACTAAGCCAATTGTTAAATTCAATCACTTTCTATTTGTATTGAGGCATCATTCTGGGTGACAGGAGAATGCTGCTTAAGGCTAGGGACATACCTGCCTGGGACACACATGCAGTGAGCTTAATCACATCTCTCTTCATATAGTCCAGGGAGGTATGTCTGAAGTAATTCACGCCAACGTGGAGTATGGCAGGGTCATAACAGTACCTGTTGAGAGACTTGAGTGCATATGGTGGATTCTGGCACCTGACAGACAACTAACCATGACTTTCATCTTATCCAGCCTTATTTGGGGCACATCTCTGTGTCTCACAATGGAGTCTCCTATGACTAATATGTTGGGTTTATGTTTAGGCTTTAGTGGATATGACACAGGTGTGTGGACTATGTGTGGTGTGGTGGGCAGTGGAGCTGGCGTGTTTTTTTTTTTTTTACCTCGGAAGTTTCTTTTGTTTTGGTAGATTGCATATATGGGGGGGGTGTTGTGTAGATGTGGGTAGCGTCTGAGGTGTGGTGTTCATGTTGGCAACCTTCTCAGTGCCAGATATACTGGCTTGTGGGGGAGAGAGCAATGACACTAGGTGTTTGATGTAATTGCATCTCTCACTAATTGTATTCCTAGGTGTTAGTAGTAGAAGATTGTCTGTGTACATGAGGCAGTTGCTACATGTCTTAACTTCACTTCATAATTTAGCCATAGTAAACAATATTACCTAAACCACAACAGCAGAATGAAAAGGGAATTCTTTAAAAGTAGTGAAAATCTGCAATGGTTTACCCACTCTGCACAGCAGGGCTACACCCACTGCACTACAAGAATACTTATTGCCCCCTTTCTTTGCCACCCTATAGAAAAAAGTTCCCATCTCTCTAAACTGCGAAAATATTGTTACACATCTGTTATGACTCAAACTATTACTAATTCTTGTAAGTTATGACAAATCGGTCTCAAACTAAACAGATACATCTGTCTTTATTCATTAATCTATTTGTTTTATTTCAGCATTAATTGTAATAAAGGTGAATTGATTTTATATTAAATTGTATTTCTTTTTCTTTTTTTTTTTTAATATTCCTCCAGATCTCCAAATCTGGATATATAACATGCAGTTCAAATTTGGCATCATAAATTTAGCTAGTTAAGATCATTTCCATTCAGTGCCAGCTGTAGACGAAATGGTGCCCTAGGGGAAAGTCCATGGCACCCACCCACCCACTGCTCCTCCCCCCCACCTTCCTGGCTTTTCTACACCATCCAGATTACTTTTTTTTCAGATTTTGTTTTAAATTTTAGCTTTTCCCTGCATCACTCTCCTGCCTGGCCAAGTCTCTGCTGTAATTTGTGGAGGAAATAATGGACTTAAGCTAGATCTCTGGGGCACCAGACAGCATTTTTTTCTAAATGCCCTGAGGTGCATTTTAGAGTTGTTTGTTAAACAGCATTTTCATTCAATGGTCTGAACAAAAATTATGACCAACGAAAGAAATTCAGTTTCAAGTTAGCTTTTTCTTGCTTCTTTTGAACACACATCAACTGAACAGGAGGGCACTGTAAGGTATGTGGAATATAAAACTGAATTAAGCTGGGAGACCGGGGGACAAAAAGACCCCCTCAGAAGCCATGGGATTATAGCTGCTATAAGGTGCATTTTAGAGCGTTTTTACCATCCTTTTATTCCAATAATAATCTGAACAAAAACACGAGTAAAAAATTCAGTCTAATTATTTTCTTTCAAAGAGATGAGCTGTCTCTAATTAAACAGTTCACAACAAACTGAGAAGACCAATCATATCTGGGAATGGTGCCAAGACAGTCACCTTCTCTGCAGCTCCAACTGAGATGAATGCTGAGGCACAAATGGCCAGAGAGACATATTTCAAGTGACTGCTGTCAAACATGTATACAACAAGCCCTTCACTCCTACCATCACAAGCAGCCACCTTCTATGAATCACTTTGCCAGAGTAGGACAAAACTGAAACCGAACACAGTAATACATTTCAATTTGCTGCTATCACACATATATAAACAGCATGCCTCTTTATCCCGAATCACAAAAGATAGATATATGCATCAGACATTTAATTGCGAAGAAAATAAATGTATCAATTTTAAAAATCTGTGCAGTATCTGTGAAGTCTGAAAGGAAAGTTAAAGTAGCAATGACTAGCCACAACCCAAGCTATAGAGATGACCTGTGCACACCTCTGAGGCTTATGAAGAAGTTAAGGAAATAACACTACCAACCCAGCACCCCCCTCCCACATGCACATACAAGCTACAACGACCTTCTGCACACACCCTTTAACAAAGCCTGTTTTAGACCAGGTGGGGTTCAGGGCAGAGACCACTACTCAGTCTAGTGTGTGACGACCGTCAAGTCATCACACACTCTGTGGGTCTAGTTGTTCCTGATGCATTTAATGCTTTATTTTTGAAAGATAGTTTCCAATTGATTTTCTGCTAACCAGACAACAGTGTGTCAAAGATAATCAGTTTTGTTTTTGTTTTTTTGTTATACTGACTCTGTTCCTGGCAAGCCAGGTTTATCACAAGGTGCACATACTTTTCACACACATGCAGGCAATGACCCTAACAAGCCAAGTCTATTCTAAGATGCATATACAAGCCAACTGAATAATTATCAATTCACCTACATTATGTCTTTAAGGTGGTTGAGAAGACCCGAGCACATGGACAAACAAACACAGACACAAGGACGTTATGCAAACTCCACAAGAGAAGTCACAGCCAAGAACTACATCAGAGCCATATACTGTCAGATGGCAATGGTTCTCTTGTGCCATTGATCAATTTACTTTCACATAAGTCCTGCTCCTACCAGACCACCAAAGACAAGAAACTTTTTTTGTGAACTGCTGATACGATAAGAAACAAATTGTCCATTTTTTCCCCCCTACATACACTGGCATTGTTCATGTCCCTTATGACAGCAACCAGCACGGATACACACAAGCAACTGTCCTTGCCACTTCCTTTCAGGAAGTGGGCGGTAGGGACTTTCTGGCCACATAGGGGCTGCATAAACCTGCTGAGGACCTCCCCCATCTCGTAGGAAATGAGCAAACCCTGCTGGCTTCAATGCTGGGGATTCTGTTCATGTTGTTTAGCTTCCATTGGAATCCAGGTCTTTCATCACCTCTGTGATCTGGAATGCAATTACTATGAAGAATATAACTTTGTAGCTGCAGCTGTAAGAGTTTCTTTTTTAATGTTGGCCCCATGCAGCAATCTAATCATATACATCCCAGGGAACCCACTCTTGCCCACGCCAGCTCTCTCTCCTAGGCCAGGAACTTGGGAATGGACACCTTAATTATAAAGATGGCCGACAGAGAACATGGGTTAGTCTCGTCTTCAACATTCTGGGGTATTTTCATCAGAATCTCTAATCCCCATGCCACTGGTACTGCATGTATGCCCCTAAAGTAGAATGGTCTAGAACACTGATCCAAAAAGCACTTGTATGCTCTCACTCACACACAGAGTTAGAGGAGAGTTTTGTTTTGTAGAAAAAGAAGCATGTCGTGGTCCGCTGCATTCTGGTGTTTCACCTGGTTAACGGCCACCCCCCCCCCCCAGTTTGGGTAATCGGCATTAATGAAAGTTATGTACTTACCATGATGCTAGATCTGCGTTGTCTTTGTTTTCACCCAGTTCAACCTTTGGGACATCAGATCCAAAAGGATCAGACCTCAGCACCTTTAAGAAACTTTGGAAATTCAGCTCAGACTCCTCTCCTACCCATTATTCCCTCTTCTTTCTTCCTTTTTCTTTTGGCTTTTCCCGGTTAGGGGTAGCCACAGCAGATCACCTGTTTCCATTACTTCCTGTCGTCTTCATCTTGCTCTGTCACACCAACCACCTGCATGTCCTCTCTAACCACATCCATAAACCTTATCTTAGGCCTTCCTCTTTTCCTATTACCTGGTAGCTTCACCTTTAGCATCTTTTTCCCAATATACCCAGCATCTCTCCTCAGCACATGTCTAAACCACTGCAATTTCACCTCTCTGGCTTTGTCTCCAAACTGCCCAACCTGGGCTGACCCTCTAATATACTTACTCCTAAGCCTGTCTACCCCATCACACACAGTGCAAATCTTAACATCTTTAACTCTGCCACATCCAGCTCTGACTCCTGAGTTTTTGTCAATGCCACGGTCTCCAACCCATATAACATAGCTGGTCTCACTACCCTTTTGTAGACCTTCCCTTTTCACTCTTACTGGTACTAGTCTGTCACAAATCATTCCCGACATTCTTCTCCACCCTGCCTGTACTCTCTTCTTCACCTCTCTTCCACACTCGCAATTACTCTGAACTGTTGATCCCAAATATTTAAACTCATCCACCTTTGCCAACTCTACTCCCTGCATCCTCACCATTCCTCTAGCCTCTCTTTCATTCACACACATATATTCCGTCTTAGTTTGGCTGACCTTCATTCCTCTCCGCTCTAGAGCTATCTCCACCTCTCCAGGGTCTCCTCAACCTGTTCCCTACTCTCACTACATATCACAATGTCATCTGCAAACATCATAGTCCATGGGGACTCCTGTCTGATCTCGTCTGTCAACCTGTCCATCACCAGTGCAAATAAGAAAGGGCTCAGAGCTGATCCTTGATGTAATCCCTCCTCCACCTTAAACGCATCTGTCACTCCCATGGCAGATCTCAACGCTGCCACACTACCCTTTGTACATATCCTGTACCACTCTTACATCCTACCCATTATTCCCTCTGATCACCCAAAATACCTCAAATTGAATTTGCATGCTCAAGCTAGAAAAAAGTTATCCAACCATCAAGATATACAGGCCAACCTATAAAGGGGTAAAGGACAATTGCGAATGATTGGAAGAGCAGTAAAAAAAAAAAAGTTGCCCAAGGACAAGGCCCCTGTTGAGGTACATCCATTCAAGACGAGCAAAAGCAACAACTTAGGAAGGGGAACAAAGGGAAGGATGTTCGATCAGAAGAAAATAAGACAACACAGATCTAGCGTTATGGTAGATACATAACTTTTGTATCAAATGTCTGATTTCTTTAAAGTCGACCAATGGAACAGATTCCCAGGCTACCGAAGCACCTGGCTAGTATAAAGGAAGGATGCTCCTGAGAATGGTACAGCCAAAAGATGTACAAGATCTGGAATGTACATCGATATTTTAGGGAAACACGAAAGTGTGAAGAATGACCCAAGTAAACTTCAGCACAAATCTCATCCACAGGAACTCTGTCCAAAAAGGTGACAGAAGCAGCTACTGACCTTGCCGAATTAAACTTTGGTCTGTTTATTAAAAATAATCCCAGCTTTTCATACACAAACATTATATATTAAGGCAGCCATCTGGATAGAGTGATTTCTAATACACTGACCAACTTTTTACTTCAAAAATAGCCACAAAATGTTGCTCAGCTTTCTAATTTTCTCAGCTCTGTATAAATAAACTTGAGTGGTAAATAAACATCTAGAGTATATTCTGCATTGTCAGAGAATCTTAACATTCGCAGATTGACAGACTGATTAAGGTTCATTTCAGATGCTACCTTCAGGAGAAAACTAGAATTCATTGTTAAACACACCCTGTCATTGCGGAAACACACATATGCAAGTTTACAGGATAATGCCTGCAATTCTGAAATCTACCTCATGGAAGTATCTGCCATCAGAAAATGAAATATCTTCCTGGAAAAATTAAAGTCCACTGGAGCTGTACGTGCTTGAGTTAAAGCCTTGAAGCATGATAGTAACATCCCACGGAATGAATAGGATCCTTAATAGAAGGTCTCAGAAGGCAGGTTCCCTTTAGAAAGGCTTCTGAAATCATTAGGGAAGCAACAGAAGCTTGGCTTTGTCCATCATGAAAATTAGAAATGGCTGCTACTTGTACCTTGACAGTAGAAAAACTGAATCCTCTCTCAGAAACATCTGACAGGCAAACCAGAACTGATGTAAGAGGAGTGGAAAAGGGGTCTATCCCCTTGAAAAGGCCCAGAAGGTGAACCTTTTCTATCTGCCAAGATAAGCTTTTCTGGTATTTTGTTTTTTGTGAAGCAGATAATGTGGACCACTGGAGAAAAGAGCCTGATATCTCTTTTCTGGCCACTGTTACAATTGGAGGAATCATGCAGTCATCTTCGAGGCATTTAGATCAGAGTGGGGATACATGAATGGGTGACTCAGGAGATTCGGATAACAGTCCAACATCCAAGGCAGACGTACTAGAGGAGGCCAGAGGAAGGGAAACCAAATTTGCCAGGGCCAAAAAGGACCATATAGGATAACTCTGGCTTTGTACTTTCTGACTTTCTGAATACATTTTGTTATCAAGGGTATTGGAGGAAAGGCATACAGAAGACCTGGGATAAACTGTGGACTACAGCATCACACAGTGATTCGCCCTGTAGAGGGGATCAGTGCAAAGAAACTGCTGCATTTGTTGTTTAAGTACAAAGCAAAAAGGTTGCAAGTTGGGCCCCAGTGACTCAAGATTTGAGTTGCCAAGGTCTGATTGAAGGATCAGCCATGAGGCAGAGGAGTGGACCTGCTCAACTTATCTGACAGAACACTGGAAGTCAATGGGATGTGCACTGCTATGAGAAAAATATAGGAAGACATTGTCCAAAGCCACAGTCTCATTACATCCTGAAAAAGTGGATTTGAACAGGTTCCGCCTTTTTTGTTGATGTACCAGACTACTTCCATGTTGTCTGTCTGGATAGAAATCACACCCTTGAGAAGAGAGTCCTAAAATGCATGCAACACTATGAGGACTGCCCTCATTTCCAAGACACTGATGTGAAGACAGACCTCTGCTGGTGACCAAGTACTTTGAACCATGTTCCACTTGAACCCCAACCACCCCCCCCCACCCCAAAGAAGGGAAGCATCCGTGGTTACTGTAACCACTGGAGGAAGTGGCGATAAGGGTAGACTATATAAACCCATTGTGGAGGTCAACCACCAGCTGATGTCAGTCATGCAAATTGATGTGACATGAATCCATGTATGTAGAGAGCAAGACAGCAGGGACTAATGAACCGAAAGGGTCCACTGAAGAACTTTTATGTAAAACCATGCTAGGAGGGCAATTGTGATCATGGAAGCCATCAAGCCTAGCAGCCTGAAAAATCAGTCTTGTAGGAGGACAGGGATGTTAAAACACCTAACAAGCTGCCTGTGGGGATGATACCCTGGAAATGGAGGTTTGGCTATTTGAATCATTGTATCCAGGTGGCATCCAATGAACTTATCTGTTGTGTAGGGGTTAACAGGCTGTCTCATTAACACCAAAAAGTACCATAAAATCGATCGGAGACCAGCCGCAAATGTCATTTTGACATTTGCGGCTGGTCTCCGATCCATTTTGTGGTACATTTTGGTGTTAGTCATTTGTGGTGCCTTGGTGAACATTGCGGTGTCTGTCTGCCTCATTGATTGCAATCCTCAGTTGCAGGGCAAGTTGGAGCAAGGAGATCTTTTGCTGCATCAGTAGATCCCAGGCTGGATCTATAAGGAACCAACAGTCTAGATACGGGAACACCCAGAATCCCTGCAGTTGGACATACACTGCTATCACTGCACTGCATTTGGTAAACACGTGGCGGCTGTGGTAAAGTCAAATGGTAGCGCCATCCCCAGCTGAAAACAAAGGAATCTCCTGGAGTCCCTCGATTTCTTTACATGACAGTAGACATCCTTGAAGTCTATGGAGCATATCCTGTCATCCTTTTTCAAAAAAGAGATAAATGGACTTACATGACAGTAGACATCCTTGAAGTCTATGGAGCATATCCTGTCATCCTTTTTCAAAAAAGGGATAAATGGACTCAACGTGACCATCCAGAATTTTGTCTGCTTTACAAACAGACTGAGGTGGTTTAGGTTCAAGACTGGCCTGAAGTTCCCTTCTTTTTTGACACTAAAAAGACTCCGGATCTTAATGGTCCAGGGGGACCTGCTAGATGATGGTTTTCCTAGCAGTTTTGTTTTTTTTTTTTTTTTTTTTTTTTTACTTCTGCTGCTGCCGATTCCATCCGATTTTGTGATATGTTGATAATGTTTCTCTTTTCCTGAGGAGGAGAAAGAGAATGTTTCTCTTTTCCTGAGGAGGAGAAAGAAAGAGAATAGTGTAGCTTCTTTTGATTGTCCTCAGCACCCATGTGTATCTTGTGATGGCCTGTCAGGTGCAACGGTGTAGGGAAAAGCGCCCCTCTGACTGCCTACAGAGTGTGGCACTTGGGCAACCCTTCAGGAATGCTGAAGTATCTATCAGTGAAACGAGCATGAAACCCTTGATTCAGTGGTCTGCTTCTGCACCTAGGGAGACATCCAATGAAATTCCTACCCCCTCTGCCCCCCCGGGGGGCTGTCCACAGGAGCATCTTGGTTAAAAACCTGAGATTACTGAAACCACATAGTCGTTCTCTACTCTGTGGCTCCCAGAAAAGGTCTTTGGGGGGGGGGTGGAAAAGCAGACCTCCAACAGCAGACAGGGTCTTACCATCTTGCTAGGTCCTGGTGAGCATCTCTAACCTTTGGTGTGAAAAGTGTAGAACTAAAGGGGACATTAATGAATGCTATTTTGAAAGCTTCCACAAAGTCACATAACTGCATGCAGATGTGCTGGCAAATAATAATGCTGTAATATCAGCTGCATTAAAAAGAGGTCACATGGATACATTTGACATAAACTGTAGGGTAGGCAGTTAGGAGTCCACTGATTTTTTGAATGTCCATGGTGTTTGTAGCAGAAATAGATGCAGTGTGCTATCCATTTGGAAATTTGTTTTGATATGGCTTTGTCCACTACCCCTGGTGCTAAGCTGACTAGTAACTGCTCAGATTTCCTAAACGGCTTAGTCCTATCCAGGTAGACTCTGAGCTGTCTGTGCACATCTAGAGAGTGCAGGATCCTTTGCTCCTTATTTTAAGGTTTAGGGGAAAAAGGTGGGCAAATGAAAAGATTGGTTGAGAGCCACACTGGACACTACCTTAGGCATGAAGGTTGGGTTAGTCCTAAGGGAGACCCTGTCAGCATGAAAAATTATGAAAGGTTCCACGACCATAAGTGCTTGTAGCTCAGACACTCTTCTAGCTGAAGTGATGGCCAGAAGCAATGCTGTTTTCCAAGAGAGGAATTTTAACTCTGCTGAAGCTGCAGGCTCAAAGGGGGGGGGGGCATGAGCTTTTCCAACACAAAGTTAAGGTCCCAAGCAAGGGTACGGGCGCTTCTTGGTGGCCTTAAGCTGTTAGCCCCTCTCAGGAACTGTTTGATGAGAGGGTGTGAGAAGAGAGGTGGCTCAGTGCTGTAATGTGCAGAGATAACAGAGGCATGAATTTTAAATGGAAGAGAAGGATAGGCCCCTGTGGAGTAGTTCTGCTAGGTAATCCAGGATGAGAGGTAAGGAGGGCTGTGTTGAGTCTGCTCCTTTAGTCTGGATACAGGAATTATGCTTTTCCACTTGTCAGCACAGGATTTTCTAGTAATAGGTTGTCTGGCTTCACATAGGACATCCAAGACTTATTTGCTTAGGCTGGCCACTGGAGGAGAAGTCAAGGAATAAGCCAGGTTGCTAGGTTCAGGGTCTGCAACTGTGGATGCAAGAACTCTCCCTCCTGCTGAGTCAGTAGAGTTGGAATCTGGGGAAGGTGCCATGGAGGCAATGGGGGACAGACTGCGCAGTAGTGGGTACCACTGTTGGTGTGGCCAGTCTGGGGCAATCAGGACTGCCCTTGGTCCTTCCTCCCTTATTTTAAGTAATACTCTGGTAAGAAGAGGTAGAGAGGGAAATGCATAGATTGAGAGGTTTGCCCACTGGAAGGGTAGGGAATCCACTTTCCAGGCCTTGCTGTGAGGTTCCCTGGTGCAGAGCTGGTAGTTGTAGGGACAGGCAAATAGGTCCACCTTTGGGGTACCCCATTTTTTGGGTCACAAGGTTGAAGGTGTTGTGGTTTAACTGCCACTCGTGTGGGTCTAGGAGATTTTTGCTTAAGTTGTCTGCCAGAGAGTTTTGGTTGCCTGGCAAGAATTGAGCTCGCAGGTGAATATGCATGGCTGAGGCCGTGTTCCAAAGGGGCATGGCTAGCCTGCAGAGTGGGTTCCCCCCTGCTTGATGTACCACATTACTGTGGTGTTGTCGGTTTTGATTAGTAGAGGGCCTGGAGACAGCAGGGATCTGAAAGCTGTCAAAGCATGCTGAACAGCTAGCATCTCTTTTTGGTTGATGTGCAGACAGATTTGGTTTGGACTCCAGTGGCCCTGAATGCACCTGTCATCCAGGTGAGCACCCCAGGCATAGCCTGATGCATATGTGGTTAGGCTCTGGATGACATGGGGTTGTGAAAAGGGAAGTCCCTTGTTGTGGTTGCATGCTGCTGCCACCAAAGAACGTCTTTCCTTAGACAGGGTATAATAGTTTCCAGGTCCTGAGAATGTTGGCATCAAAGGCTTTTTAAGTACCACTGAAGTTTCCTCATATGCAGTCCGACATATGGAATTAGTAGGATGCAGGAGGCCATGAACCCTAGAGCTTGCACAATTTTCCTTGCTGATAACTGGGTTCTGGTGGCCAGCTGAGAGAAGTAGCCTGCCAGATAGGCTTGTTAGAGTTAGACATGCCATCTGATGCTGTGTCCAGGCTTGCTCCCAGGAATACAACTTTTTGACTGGGGACTAGTTTGGATTTCTTATCTTTGATAGTGTACCTCAGTGAGGTTAGTAGGTCCTTTACAAATGTCAGGTGCACAGCTTTCCTGACTGCCTGCCTGAATCAGGCAGTCATCCAAGTAAGGGTAAATTTGAAGATTTCTTTGTCTGCAAAAAGCAATGGCTGGAGCCAGACATTTTGTGAAAACTTTGGGAGCAGTGGATAAGCCAAAGGGAAGTGCAGAGAACTGAAAATGCATAGATCCTGCCCAGAAACGTAGATATTTTCTGCAAGACTCTGGGATATGCAGATAGGCCTCTTTGAGCTCTAGAGTAGCTAACCAGGCATCTTTGGACAGCATAGGGAGAAGCTGCTGCAGTGTGAGCATTTTGAATTTTGGTACTACCAGGAATGTGTTTAGAATAGACAGATCTAGGATTGGGCGCCAGGTGCCCTCTTTTCTGGGTACCAAAAAAAGTCTGGAATAGAACCCCTGGCCTATCTGATCTGCAGGAACAGGCTGAATTGCCCTCATGGAGAGCAAGGAATGAACTAGGTTTTGTGCAAGATCTGGATATCCCTTTGGGGTTGGCAACATGTGGAAATAAAATTTGTGCCCCTGGGACACTATGTTGAGGACCCATCAGTCGTTGGTGATGGAGGATCAGGTTTCTGCATGGGAGGCAGGTTTTCCTCCTAGGGGCACGAGCAGATGGGCAGAGGTGAGAGAAGATGTTGAGGAGTCATTGGGAATGACTTCCATAAGTGGGTGGCTCAGCACTCCCAGGTTTAGAAGTGGAGGTACTCCATTGCTTAGATCATTGCATACCCTGAGACTGCTGTCTGGGGTGGGGGGTCCATTACCCTCTAGGTCTAGTTTGAGGTGGCCTTGAGGGGGCTGAAAAGGGCCAATGTTTTGAGGGGCAGTGCCTACTGAATCTTGGAGGCTGAACTTGCAAAAAGTCTAACTGTCTGCATAGACTTAGCTTTTTCTTCCATCTTTTTTAAAACCTCCTCTGCTTTGGTGCCAAACAGATGGTCTTTGTTCAGTGGTGCGTCCAATAATTTTGATTTGACGTGATCTGGCAGGGACTGTTCCTTAAGCCAAGCATGCCTTCTAAGTACAGAACCTGTGACTGCTGCCCTGCAGGATGCTTCCAGGGCGTCAAACCCACGCTGCAGGGTATGCTTACCGATTTGGCTTGCAGAATGCATAAGTTCCTGTAAATCGTCATTCCCTGCACAGTTTGGGAAGGCAGAAATTTTTTGTTTAATGATGGTATGTTGCTGGTATTTCAGCATGTGGAACTGACAATTTAATGCTCTAATGGCAAGAGTTGCAGAGGTATATACTTTTTTATCCCATCTGTCTAAGGCTAGAGAATCACTATCCGAGGGGGTGGGGATTCTTAGCTGTAGTTGCTTTTTCTTCCTTTAGGCCCTTGGGAGAGACCTCTGGGTCAGCTGTAAGATTCTTGAAAATAAATTTGTGTGAGTCAGGGACTCTGTAATACCAGTCAGGTTTCCTGGGAGCAAGAGGTAAAGTCTCAGGACTTAAACTGAATTCCATAAAGACAACATCCAGAACAGGTGGAATAGCTAGAGGTCTGTGCTGTGGTAAACCTAAAAATTCAGTCTCTCTTTTTTGGACTGAGGGTAATCCTGGCATTCCCAATGGAAATGCTCTCTCAAAGTATGCAGGGTTTCACCAAAAGAAAAATCCTCTGGAAGAGAGGCAGAAGGAATGGATTCCCCCTGCATCTGCATCCTCATAAGCAGATAAAGGCATGTCTTCATAATCAGAAACCTCAGATTCGTTGGACTCTTGGTCAGAGACAAGTCTCTTTCTTTTAGCAGGGTAAGGCTGGCTTCCCCTAATCAGCATGATAAAGGTCTTCTGCCATTTTAAGCATCTGTAATTGCGGCAAGGTAGTAGGCGCGCGAGTTTGGGTCTGTCTTTTAGACGTAGCTCGTACTCATGGCTTTAGAAACCCGGTAGTTTTAGAAAGAACTGAAGAAGCGAAAGAAGTCGGTTTGTGTCGAATATCGGTAGTGTGAAGAACTTCCTCAGAAGCCGGTGCCTGCACAGCAGCTCCAGACCCATCCAAGGTAGAGACATCGTAGGTTCCGTAGTCAAAGAAGAGTCTTGCAACATACTGGACTCTGCTCAGTAGCGACCTGCGAATCCATCGATACGGGACTCAGGGGCTGCGAAAGCGCCTCACTGAGTACTGACAAACTGGTGTCTAGCTTAATAGAAGCGTCTTCGTCAGTTTTGGACCTGTGCAGTCTGTCTCAATCCTTACTTTTTTTCAGAAGATCGGTAGTCGGATGGCTTACTGAAGCAATTTCGGACTACGGAGATCGAGAGCGAAAGTATTTAGCTACAATAAGGGCCCGACTACGAATAGTTCAGGCACTGAACAAGGCACAAAACTGGCAGAGAGGACGTTGTGATCTGGGCCTAAACAGGTGATGCAATAAGAATGGAAATCTCGGTGTGGTACTTGCTTTCCACAGGTGAGACCATTGTTAACTTTTTCTGACAATCTGTTAGAGGAAGAAAAAAGGAACCCCAACGGGATACTTAGCTTCAGAAGGCTTCAACTTCAATTTCGGAAATGAAAACTCAGGTAGCGGCCGACCAGCACTCGTGCAAACTGCTTCTGCTTCGGGCTCCTCAGCAAGAAAGACTGATGTAATGGCATCAGCTGCCTGTTTTTATACCACTGACGATCTGACGCCAGTCTTGGAGCGACAGCAACCGATGCAGAAATATTAAGCCTCTGGTATTCGGGTGGACTGAGGGGTACCTCCTGGCAGGATAACCCAAGTGTGATGACAGCAACAGTGAAACACGAAGAAAGTACAGTTTTGTACCTACCATAAATGTAGATGTCCGATAGGAATGCATCTGCAGTCCTTACAAATGGGTTGTCCTGTCGTCAGGCAGCCCTTCGGTCGGCCGGATTCCAAAGTCTGGGTCTGGCTTTGGCTGGTGTCGCACTTCACCCGACGTCATAGCTGCAGTTTTTCGGGTATAAAGGCATCAGCCGACGCCATCTTCCTCAGTGTTTCTTGCCCCAGGTGCCCTCTTTGATGGCTAAATTTGGATAAATGCCAATGTTTCCAAATAGTAGAGAGCAAACACATAAAATAAGCATGTATGTACATATATACAAACAAATACACCATAATAGATCCCCCCCAAGCTAGCCGAAGGATGGCAAATACCCTAGGAGTACCACAGAGGGGAAGGTGGGTGGGTAATCCTGACTGCAGATGCATTCCTATCGGACATCTACATTTATGGTAGGTACAAAACTGTACTATGTCCTTCAAGGATGCATCTGCAGTCCTTACAAATGGGTAGAATACCATAGCTAAACTAGGGGAGGAGGAAAAAAGTACAGATTATGGTGTAGTTAGGATCCCTTGCAAAACAGCAGTGGCAACACCTGCTCGGGATCTAGAGTATAAAGGTAAATTGTAATGCTTGGCAAATGTATGCATGGAGGTCCAAGTAGCAGCCTCTATAATGTCCTTGGTAGCCACTCCTCGTAAGAAAGCTGTGGTAGTGGCTGTAGCCCTTGTGGAGTGAGGCTTGATGTTCTCTGGAGTTTTCTTTCTGTGGTAGGAGTAACAAAATCTAATGCAATTTCCTATCCATTTGGAGATTGTCTGTTTTGAAATAGATTTTCCTTCCTTTCCTGCTGCATATGCTACCAGAAGCTGGTCAGTTTTTCTATTGGACTTGGTCCTGTCCAGGTAGTAGCGTAATTGCCTATGTACATCCAAGGTATGCAACAGTCTTTCTCCCCGGTTCTGTGGGTTGGGGAAGAATGTAGGTAGGTGGATAGCCTGATTTAAAGACACTCTGGATACCACCTTAGGCATAAATGTGGGATTTGTTCTCATGGACACTCTATCTTGATGGAAGATCAGGAAGGGTTGCACTGCCATTAATGCCTGTAGTTCAGAGACCCTTCTTGCTGAGGTGATTGCCAGTAGGAAAGCAGTCTTCCAGGATAAGTATTGTAATTCTGCTGTTGCTGCTGGTTCGAAGGGTAAGTGTCAATTTTTCTAACACAAAGTTCAAGTCCCATGCTGGCAATGGTGGTTTCCTGGGAGGTTTTACATTTTTAATTCCTCTCAGAAACTGTCTGAGCAGAGGATGAGAGAAGACAGGAGGATCCAAGCTGTATTCTGCTGAAATAGCTGATGCATGTATCTTGATGGAAGAATAGGACAGGCCTGCATGGAAGAGCTCTGCCAAGTACTCCAGTATGTTGGCTATGTTTACTAGCGCCACATCTTCTTTTGCAGTACTCCAAATGAGATATCTTTTCCATTTTGCTGCATAATTCTTTCTTGTTGAAGGTCTACGAGCCTCAAGGATTATGTCTTTAACCCTTTGGGATAAATCTGGGTTAATTGCCCTTATGTAATGTTCCAGGCAGTTAGCTGCAGAGTTTTCAGGTTTGGATGCAGGATGTTGTAGTTGTTCTGTGTTAAAAGCAATGGGATAGTACAGTTTTGTACCTACCATAAATGTAGATGTCCGAACTGGATAGCATCTGCAGTCATAACAAGTGGGTTGTCCTGTCGTCAGGCAGCCCTGCAGTCGGCCGGATTCCAAAGTCGGGTCCGCTTCGCTGATGTCGCACTCCACCCGACGTCATCTCTGTTGGTCTTCGGGTATAAAAGCATCAGCCGACGCCATTTTCCTCAGTGTTTCTTGCCCCAGATGCCAGTAGCCCTCTTGCAGGCTAAAATTTGGATAGATGCCAATGTTTCCAAATAGATAGAGGTAAACACAACAATAAGCATGTATGTACATATATACAAACAAATACACCATAAAAGACTCCCCAACACCTAGCTATTAGGCGGGTAAACACCCTAGGAGTACCACAGAGGGAAGGAGGGAGGGTAATCCTGACTGCAGATGCTATCCAGTTCGGACATCTACATTTATGGTAGGTACAAAACTGTACTATGTCCTTCATGGATGCATCTGCAGTCATAACAAGTGGGTAGAATACCATAGCCAACTAGGGAGGAGGATAAAAGTAGATTATGGTGTGTTCAGGATCCCTTGCAGTACAGCAGTGGCAAAGCCTGCTCGGGATCTGGAATATAGAGGCAAATTATAATGCTTGGCAAATGTATGCACGGAGGTCCAAGTAGCCGCCTCAATAATGTCTTCGTTGCCACTCCTCGTAAGAAGGCTGTGGTAGTGGCTGTTGCCCTTGTAGAATGAGGTCTTATGTTCTGTGGAATTGGTTTTCCATGGAAGGAGTAACAGAATCGTATGCAATTTCCTATCCATTTGGAGATTGTCTGTTTGGAAATAGCTTTTCCTTCCCTTCCTGTTGCATAGGCTACAAAAAGTTGGTCAGTCTTTCTGCTATTTTTGTTCTGTCCAAGTAGTAGCGTAGCTGTCTATGCACATCCAAGGTATGCAGTATTCTTTCCCTCTGTTTTGTGGGTTGGGAAAGAAGGTAGGTAGGTGGATTGCCTGGTTTAAAGACACTCTGGATACCACCTTGGGCATAAATGTAGGATTAGTCCTCATGGACACTCTATCTTGGTGGAAGATCAGGAAGGGTTGCACTGCCATTAAGGCCTGTAGTTCTGAAACCCTCCTTGCTGAAGTAATTGCCAGTAGGAAAGCAGTTTTCCATGATAGGTGTTGTAGGTCTGCTGTTGCTGCTGGTTCAAAGGGTGATAGTGTTAACTTTTCTAGCACAAAGTTTAAATCCCAAGCTGGTAATGGTGGTTTCCTTGGAGGTTTTACATTCTTGATTCCTCTGAGGAACTGCCTGAGCAAAGGTGCGAAAAACAGGTGGATCAAAGCTGTATTCTGCTGAAATAGCTGATGCATGTATCTTGATGGAGGAGTAGGACAGGCCTGAATGAAGAAGTTCGCCAGATACTCCAGAATGTTAGGTATATCTATGTTTGACACATCTTTTCCTCTTTCCGTACTCCAAATGACAAACCTTTTCCATTTTCCAGCATAGTTCCTTCTTGTTGAAGGTCTGCTTCAAGAATAATGTCTTTAACTCTTTGGGAAAGTTTTGAATTAGCTGCTGCTATGTGATGTTCCATGCAGTCAGTTGCAGCTTTTAGGTTTGGATGTATGATGCTGTAGTTGTTCTGAGTTAACATCAAAGGCATCAGGGTATTGGCCACATATTGTTCGAGACATGCTCCTCAGTAGTGCGTACCAGTGATGGCGTGTCCAGTTTGGAGCTATCAGGATTATCCTTGGACGCTCTTCCTTGATGTGTAGTAGTAGCTTGTGTATCAAGGGAAGAGGTGGGAATGCATATGCTGTTAGGCCTTTCCAGTTGAAGGAGAGCGAGTCCACTTTCCATGCTAGTGGGTGGAATGTCCTTGTACAGAATTTTCTGAGCTGGTGATTGAGAGGTGATGCGAATAGGTCTATCTGTGGCATTCCCCATTTCTTTGAGATGGTCTTGAAGATGTCCGGTGCAGCTTCCATTCGTGGGCATCCAAGTGGTTCTGCTTAATATGTCTGCTAGAGTATTGTCTTTCCCCGGTACAAATATTGCCTGTAACTGGATGTTGTAGCTGTGTGCCAGGGTCCACAGCTCCAAGGTCATTCTGCATAGGGGTATGAATGAGTGCCTCCCTGTTTGTTGATGTACCACATGACTGTGGTGTTGTCTGTCCTTATCAACTGGCCCTCTTTGAGAAATGGTTTGAACTTTTGGATTGCCAGTTTTACTGCCAGCATTTCTTTTAGATTGATGTGCAGGTGAAGTTGATCCTGTGTCCACAATCCTTGTACGCGTTTGTCCAGCATGTGGGCCCCCCATCCTAGGTCTGAAGCGTCTGTTGTGATGGTCTGGCTTGCTTGACATATGCGAAAGGGTAGGCCTGGATTTGACTGGTATGCCTGAGCCCACCATAGGAACTCCTGTTTTAAGCATGGAATTAGTGGGATTTCTGTTTCTAGACTGTGTCTGTGTTGGGACCATAAATTCTTTAGGTACCACTGTAGTTTCCTCATATGTAGTCTGGCAAATGGAACCAAGATTATGCATGATGCCATGAAGCCCAAGGCTTGCAGAACTTTTCTTGCTGTTAACTTGTTCAGTTTTGCTAGTGCCAAGAAGTAAAGAGGAAGTTCTTTTGTTTTTCTGTAGTCAGGAATGCCATTTGTTTTACTGTGTCCAATTCAGCCCAAGAATGTCCTTGTTTGGGATGGTATCAGCCTTGACTTTTGTAAATTGACTGTGTATCCCAGTGCTTGTAGCAAGTAAATGACCCTTTGTAAATCTGTTGTCAGCTTGCTTTTGTTGTCCCCTTGTAGCAGGCAGTCGTCCAGGTATGGGTAAATTTGAATTCCCTGTAGCCTGCAATGGGCGATTACTGATGCCAGGCATTTTGTGAATACTCTGGGCAGCAGATAAGCCAAAGGGCAATGCTGAGAATTGATAGTGCTCTGATCCTGCAAGAAATCTGAGGTATCTTCTGCAGATTGGTCGAATGGGGACGTGCAGGTATGCCTCCTTGAGATCTAGAGTTACCAGCCAAGACTCCTTGCCCAGCATGGGAAGAAGTTGCTGTAGGGTCAGCATTTTGAATTTTGGGACAATGATGTATGTATTTAAGGTGGACAGGTCGAGAATTGGTCTCCAACTTTTTTCCTTTCTTGGAACTAGGAATAGCCTGGAATAGAACCCCTTTCCTTGCTCTGCTGTTGGCACTCTTTCCACAGCTCTCATGTTTGCTAACTCCATTATCTGGCGTAGAGCCTCTGTTTTGATTTGGAGGTAGATTTGGCATTCCTCTTTGACTGGTAAAGTGTGGAAGTGAAACCGGTAACCTTGATCTATGGTTTGTAAAATCCACTTGTCTTTTGTTATGTAGTGCCAGTTCTTTGAAAATAAGGTTAGCTTTCCGCCTAGAGGAGCTGCTATTTGTTCCCAGGTAGGCGGATGTAGGGTTAAGTCACTGTGGTTGTGCTGATGTAGTGGCAGTGGCTGTGTCTGTGCCTCTGTTGTTACCTTGCCACTGTCGTCCTCTATAGGCACCTCCTCTGGATTGGTTTCTGCCTCTGGAACGTCTATTCCTGCCTCTTTGAAATTTTGTGGAGTCAGGAAAGGACCAATTTTGGCAGGCCAGTTCCTGCTAAACCTTGGGGTTGAACCTGCAAGAAATCTTTAACAGTTTGAACAGATTTTGCCTTTTCTTCCATTTTCTTCATGACCTGCTGGGCAGGTGTACCAAACAAACTTGTCTTGCCCATAGGAGCATCCAGCAACTTAGCTTTAACATGATCCGTAAAGCTTGTTCCTTTAGCCATGCATGCCTTCTTATCACTGTGCCAGTCATGGCTGATCTAAATGAAGCCTCCAGTGCATCATAGCCACATTTTAAGGAATGGTTGCTAACCTGTTGTATGTTATTTACCATTTCTAATACATATTTCTTATCAAGAGATTCATCAGTGGTTAGTTTTTAGTTAACTGATCCAGCATAAACTCTTGGTATTGTATCATGTGAAACTGACAGTTTAAAGCTCTAGCTGAGAGAGTAGCTGAAGTGTAGACCTTTTACCCCATCTGTGTAATGACCTGGCTTCCCTTTCAGAAGGAATAGGGTTTTAGCTATGGTCGCTGCTACTGCCTTGGGACCCTGGGATATAGTTTCTGGGTCTGCAAGTGGGGCCTTGTAAAGGTGGTGATGAGTATCTGGCACCCTGTAAAATCTGTCTGGTTTGGCAGGGGCTGGGGTAAAGAATCTGGAGCGAGCAAACATCATTGAAAGCATCATCCACCACAGAGAGAACAGGAGGTATAGCTAAGGGCCTGTGCTGTGGGAGGTGCAGAAAGGTCCTAAGTCTTTTCTGGAGTCTGAAAAATCCTGTTGCTGCCATTGGAACTGTTCTCGCATGGCATGCAGGTTTCCCCAAAGGAGAATTCTTCTGGTGGGGAAGCAGCTGGAATGGATTCTTCAGCATCAGAATCTTCAAAATTGGAGAAGGGAGCCTCTGGCTGGTCAGTTATGTCTGATTCATCAGCAGAATCATCAGAAGACACTGGCTCAGGGGCTCTGCCCTAGGTCTCTTCTCTGGGGGCTGAGAAGCCCTATCTGGGTGAGATTGAGATCCTCTAATTAAGGAAATTAAATCTTCTGCCAAAGTAAGCATTTGAGAACTAGAAGAGGGCCTGGATGTGGGGGGTCTAACAGGCACTGTTTTAGTAGTCTTGGCTGCTTTAGCCCTGGCGAGGCCTTAATGGACATGGCTGCTGGAGGCCTAGCAGCACCACGTGCTGGGGTAGAGACATCCAAGGGGGTGGTGTCTGATAAGTCAACCACCGTAGTGGGTAAAATTTCTGAGGTCGATTCAAGAGTTGTAGCAGGGGCCTCAGTTGTAGGAATAGGTTCAGCTGTACTTTGATTAGTTTTCTCGGTTTCGGCCGAAACAGAGACACTCGCGGTTTGCTTAACCATGGTTTCGGCCGAAACCGCGGACCGCGAGTGTCGGTCTTTTTCTTTGTGTTTTTTGGTAGATTGGGTAGTCGGAGGATCCGACGGCATAATGTACGCAAAATCAGAACCGAAAAACTGTTCTGCAAACTCCGACCGACGCCTAAGCGTTCGTCGGTTGAAAGAAGCACAGGCCGAACAGGCTGCTACGTCGTGGGGTGGGCCTAAAGAAGGCACACAGTAAGAGTGGGAATCTTTATGAGGTATTTGTTTCCCACAGGTTAAAGAATTGTTAAGTTTTTCTGACATCGGCTGAGGCAAGAAAGAGTCCCCAACGGGTACTTAGCTTTAGAAGTCTTCAAGTAGTATTCGGTAGAAGTAATCTCTGGATCCGACCGACCGCACTTGCGAACATCTTCTGCTTGCGCCACGGCAAGAAAGACTGGGGAAAATGGCGCCGGCTGATGCTTTTATACCAAGACCAACAGAGATGACGCCGGGAGTGCGACATCAGCCGAAGCCGGACCCGACTTTGGAACTGCCGACTGCAGGGCTGCCTGACGACAGGACAACCCACTTGTTATGACTGCAGATGCAGCCATGAAGGACATCAGGGGCAATGTCCATATTTGTTCCCGAGACATGCTCCTCAGCAATGGGTACCAATGCTGTCTTGGCCAGTCTGGAGCTATCAGAATGATCCTTGGACGTTCCTCTTTGATCTTCAAAAGCACCTTGTGCATCAAAGGAAGTGGTGGGAATGCATAAGCTGTCAGGTTTTTCCAACTGAAAGATAGGGAGTCCACCTTCCAAGCAAGTGGGTGGTACGTCCTTGTGCAGAATTTCTTTAGCTGGTGATTGAGTGGGGATGCAAATAAGTCTATTTGTGGTAATCCCCATTCTCTTGTGATGGCTTTGAAGATGTCCGGATGCAGCATCCATTCATGGGCATCTGTGGTAGTTCTGCTTAAAATGTCTGCCAGAATGTTTTCTTCGTACAAAAATTGCTTGTAACTGAATGTTGTAGCTCAGAGCCACATCCCATAGGACCAGTGCCAGCCGGCATAGAGGATATGAATGTGTTCCTCCCTGTTTGTTGATGTACCACATAACTGTGGTGTTGTCTGTCCTTATCATCAACTGACCTTCTTGGAGAAATGGTCTGAATGACTGGATTGCCAATTTTACTGCCAGCATTTCCTTTAGATTTATGTGCAGGCGCAGCTGGTCTTGAGTCCATAAGCCTTGTATGCACTTGTCCAGCATGTGTGCCCCCCAACCGAGGTCTGAGGCATCTGTCGTGATGGTTTGGCTTGGTTGACTGTTACAGAAGGGCAATCCTTTGTTTGATTAACAGGCCTGAGCCCACCATAGGAACTCTTGTTTCAGGCATGGGATTATTGGAATTTTGGCTTCTAGGCTGTGCTTGTGTTGAGACCACAAATTTTTTAGGTACCACTGTAGCTTTCTCATATGCAGTCTGGCATGAGGGACCAGAATTATGCAGGATGCCATGAAGCCTAGGGCTTGCAGTACTTTTCTTGCAGTTAGATGGTTCTACTTTGTTAATGCCAAGAAGTAGAGAGGTAGTTGCTCTTGCTTTTCTGCAGTTAGGAATGCCATTTGTTTTGATGTGTCCAGCTCTGCACCCAGAAAAGTTATTCTTTGGGATGGAGTCAGCCTTGACTTTTTTATATTGACTGTATATCCCAGGGCTTGCAGTAGGTAAATGACTCTTTGTAAGTCTTCTGTTAGTTTGCTTTTGTTGTCCGCTTGAATCAGGCAGTCGCCCAGGTAGGGATAAATTTGGATCCTGAAGTCTGCAATGAGCAATTACTGATGCCAGGCATTTCGTGAACACTCTGGGCAGTAGATAAGCCAAAGGGCAATGCTGAGAATTGATAATGCTCTGATCCTGCAAGAAATCTGAGGTATCTTCTGCAAATTGGTCGTATGGGGACTGCAGGTATGCCTCCTTGAGATCTAGAGTTACCAGCCAAGACTCCTTGCCCAGCATGGGAAGAAGCTGCTGTAGGGTCAGCATTTTGAATTTTGGAACAATGAGGAATGTGTTTAAAGCGGACAGGTCGAGAATAGGCCTCCATTTGTTCTCTTTTCTTGGTACCAGGAAGAGTCTGGAGTAAAATCCCTTTCCTTGCTCCATAGATGGTACCTTTTCCACAGCTCTCATTCTTAATAATTGAGATATTTGCTTTGGAGCCTCTGCCCTTTGAGTAGGTGGTAGGTTTGGCATTCCTCTCTTTCCTGGTAGAGTATGGAAATGGAACCTGTAACCTTGGTCTATAGTTTGCAAAATCCATTTTTCCCTTGTGATGCAATGCCAGTTTTTTGTATATAAAGTTAGCTTTCCGCCTAAGGGTGCTTCCAGTTGTTCCCTGGTAGGCGGTGCCACATCCAAGTCACTGTGATTGTGTTGTTGCAGTGGTGGTGGCTGCGTCCGTGCCTCGCTGGTTGTTACCTTGCCACTGGCGTCCCCTGTAGGCACCCCTGGATTGGTTTCTGCCTCTTCAACGCCTATTCCTGCCTCTCTGTGTCTTAGAGGAGTCTGGAAAGGACCAATTTTTGGAGGGCCAGTTCCTGCTAAACCTTGGAGGTTGAGCCTGTAAGAAATCTTTCACTGTTTGTACAGATTTCGCCTTCTCTTCCATCTTCTTTAGTACCTGCTGTGCAGGGGAACCAAATAAATTGACCTTGTCCATGGGTGCATCCAAAAGCTTAGATTTGACATGGTCTGGTAATGCCTGCTCCTTCAACCATGCATGTCTCCGGATAACTGTGCCTGCTAATTCCTGAGAAACCGCAACAGAAGGTTGGATTTCAGAAGCCGATTCCACCAGGCTAGAAGAGGCCTCAGTAGAAGGCATGTTTTCGGCCGGGGGAAGAACCGCTTGCTTGGTTTCAGCCGAAACCGAGACACTCGCGGTTGGCTTAACCGTGGTTTTGGCCGAAACCGCGGACCGCGAGTGTCGGTCCTTTTCCCTGCGTTTTTTGGTAATTTGTGAAGTCGGAGGGTCCGACGGCATGATATAAGCAAATTCAGAGCCGAAAAACTGTTCTGCAAATTCTGACCGACGTCTAAGCGTCCGTCGGTTAAAAGAAGCACAGGCTAGACAAGCTGCTACGTGGTCTGGGCCTAAACAAGGTAAGCAGTAAGAGTGGAAATCTTTATGAGGTATTTGTTTCCCACAAGTTAAACAGTTATTCACTTTTTCTGACATCGGCTGAGGCAAGAAAGAGTCCCCAACGGGGTACTTAGCTTTAGAAGTCTTCAAGTAGTATTCGTATGAAATCTCTGGTTCTGACCGACCGCACTTGAACAGCTTCTGCTTGGCACCACGCAAGAAAGACTGAGGAAGATGGCGTCGGCTGATGCCTTTATACCCGAAAAACTGCAGCTATGACGTCGGGTGAAGTGCGACACCAGCCGAAGCCAGACCCAGACTTTGGAATCCGGCCGACCGAAGGGCTGCTTGACGACAGGACAACCCATTTGTAAGGACTGCAGATGCATCCTTGAAGGACATCATCCTCAGCACTATCTTCTTGACATTCACCTCAGTAAGGCTCTTCACAGAACGAATGGACCTCAGGTAGTCTGGAAAAACATCTCTTCTACTATAAAATGATGAATAGCACCTACAGTTCACCTGCTCTGGTCAGAAATGGAAAGGAAGTGTAGGAGAATGAATCTGAATGGTCATTCAGTATGTTGGTTTTGGAGCTTTTGGTGCCAGATGTGAGAATTCTGCTGGATGTAGAGACCGTTTTCTGGATTTCTCCATCCTCTTATTGGTAACCCTGTCTTTCACCTTAGTTTTATCCTAACAGTTTGCCTTCTCTTTGGAAGACCTGGATTTCTCTACCTGTTGGAGAAGAAGACAGGATGAAGACTTTGGCAAGACCCTGGATGGAGCAGGGAGCAGACCCTTTAAGATTAATTTGTCTTTTCAACCCTGCAAGGCCCTAGCACTGAAATATGTACACGCTTCACAATCAGAATTCATGTGGGTAGCCCATAGCAAGTACGCACACAAAGTGAGGGTCCTGTGACAGAATTTTGTGCCTGCAGGTCAAACACTTTTTTAACCCAGGGGCCTTGCCCAATGTGACCAGGAAGAACCAAACATGATTTACCAAAATTAAGAAACCAGCAAGAAAAAGAAGGGAAAGTAATCAACAATAACAGTAAAATAAACTCCAGCCATGACCAGGTCTATACCCAGACTAACCCAATTAATACCAAAACAAAGGTAACCCAAACATAGCTCACAGAGGTGAATACCCTCATATTTTCTCTCCCCACCCTCATAAAACACACTTCCCTCAATCATTACAACTCTTTTATCCCATCAGGAAGATAACTTACTTTTCTGCCCTCACTAAATTACTTCCTTCTTACCTAACCACCATTCTCTTAACTATCATCCTTACCTCCTACCTGAAAACCATTCTCATTATTATACACACCTCAGATATGTAATTGTTATCTCTGTACACCTGATCCATTTACCAACAGGATTATTTTCATCTAAATGTAACCTTGACTATTACCTGTCACTGATGTTGTTAAATGTTTACAGACTTCTCTGTAACCACAATTTTTAGTGTAAATTAATTTCAATGTGGAACTTTTCTCCCCGGGCCTCCGTTGAAAATGGATATGTATCCAGTCGGACTTTCCTGGTTAACAAATGTAAAATAAAAATAAAACAAACAGTACTACTATCCAGCTATGCAACATAAAACGAATAATCTATAGACTAACTAGACAACTGAAAGACTTTTTTTTTTTTGCTAAAGTGGGGAGGAAAAGGAAGTTAGAAGGAATACAAAACTTAAGAAACCTCAAGAAAATATAGCTACCCTCCCCAAAAAAGAAAACCCACTTGTCTCACAAACAGAGCCCTCATACAACATGTCTCTTCAGATCAGATGGCAAAGAAGAGCCTGGGAATTTGGATGGAGCAGAGGGAATTATGGGTAAGGGAGGAGATAGAGACCCAGATCCAAAGCTTCTGAAAGATGCCACTGTCAGATGCAATGTCCCTAAGGTTGAATCAGATAAAAACAGACAATACTGAATCCACTTACTCCCACCTCTGGCCAGCTCCTACAGTGCTCAGAGCTACTAGTCAATGTTATGTCATCAGAGTCAGAACTATGAAGAAAAAAATGCAGGGGGGCTATAAAATTAAATTAAGCTCAAATAGCAAATTGTTTAAGTTTATTGATGAAATCTCACAAAAGTAATCAACTATTTCAAATAAAATGTTTTGTTCTTAACACTGACCACCAATTTTATTTAAACATACCTCAGTAAGCACAACAGATTCAAAAAACAAAAGTTGCATAAACTGATGAAAGCCGTCAAACAGAAGCCTGAATTCCAGAGGAAGAAAATAAATATTATACCATGACCCCCCCCAAAACGTGCACGCTGATTGGCCAGCGTGCCCGTTGTAAATCGAGTTATACTAATGGAAAAAGGTCCGATTCCGGACTTTTTCCATTAGTATAACTCGCTTTTTAAACACTGTCTGCTATGTTAAATGGGTTTAACATAGGCAGCTTTAAAATAAGCAACGGAGATCTCCGTTGCTTATTTTAAAGTCTCGCTATGTTAAACCCATTTAACATAGCAGACAGTGTTTAAAACAACGGAGAAAGCAAGATCTCCGTTGCTTTTATAGCTATGTTAAATGAGTTTAACATAGCGAGACAGTTTAAAATAAGCAACGGATCTCCGTTGCTTATTTTAAACTGTCTCGCTATGTTAAACTCATTTAACATAGCGAACAAAAAAGCAACAGAGATCTTGCTTTCTGTTGCTTTGCCAAGCTCTGCTGTACTGCGCAGGCGCGCAGTACATCAGAACTGCCGCGGATGCCAGACATCTGCGGAAGGGCAGCAAACGGGCATTATACTATGCCATTATTTAAGAAAAGTAATAGTTTCTTTTCTTAAATAATGTCATGGTATAACAGCAATAACCCACTTCTGGGTGTGGGTAATGCTATATTTACGGTTGGCTTTGTTTGGTCCCTCGGGCTTCGCCCTCTGGACAAAACCACACCAACCGTGGGTAAATTTAGCATTACCCACACCCAGGCGTGGGTTATTGCTATAGTACACACCCAAGTAATGTTCAAAAAATTTTAAATTAAAATGCAAAATTCATGAGTTTCAGCCTATTGGGTTTAAGAGTCATTGAGATTAACCCATAAACACTGCCAGCCAGCTGTACCAATCGTCAAAACACAACATAGACCAATATTAATGGCTAAATGAGCTCTTATCAAACATACTGAAAGTAAATCCACAAATGGCTTTAAAAGGTGTAAACTAAAACATACATACACACCCGAAGAGTGAAGACCTCTGTGAAGGTTGAAAGCGCTAAAATAAGTTTTACTAACTGTTTAGTTCACAGTTTCCCAGTACACAAGCTGTGTTTTTGTATTTTTTACTTGTTTAAATAACAACAACAATGTAACATTTTACAAATACTGAATTATGGGATCAGGATACACAGTCTCAGGGAATGCATATTCATCACTACAGGATAGCTATTCATTCTTACCAGAGCACCCAACAAATCATGGACAAATTACATTTTTTTTTTTAATATTAGTACTATTCAATGAAACAAAAGCACTGTCCCATTACAGAAATTCTTTCTTGAGCTTTGGCCGGCTAACATCTACCTGAAATCAGCTGGACGTATAAGTGAATTTAAGTACACTTTTATCTGCTCTTTTGCATATAGTACTATATTTAATTTATTTATTTGTGTTTTTCACTGAATATTAACTCAACTGAAGTTGTGGCCGTCTCACTACAGTTAGGTCCCCACGCACCCTCCCTGTTCTTATTTTGGTATTAATGTTGGTGGCTTTGAAACTGCCTGCCCCTCTTGTAGATTTGGATTTGGATACTCATTTGCTCACTCAACTGAGTGCAGTGAGATCATATTCTGATTTCAGGCACTCCTACTGTGTACAAAGAGCATTTGGGAAGGACAACCCCTGTAGCCTCTTAATCCTGCTCTGTTCCTTCCCTCAAAAAAAAAAATATATATATATATATATATATATATATATATTACTGTAACTGTCTTAGTTGCTCATATAAATATATATATACATAAATAATTCATCTAATCTTACTGCAACTGCTATCTGTTCAGTCGCTCTTACTCTGTACTTATTACTGCTTGTTAGTAGCCTTCTAATTTACTGCCTTCTGCACTTGTTTTTTAATCATTTGTTAATTTAATTGCATTTATTTGAACTGTAAAGCGCTTTATTTTTACATTTTCTAATAAACCTTTGGAGTTTTACACCTGCTGGTTCGGAACCTTTTGGTTTGTTTTTTGTATTTGCCGTAGTGTTGCTAGACGCTCGGGTGTGCTGGCCTGCACTACAATTTGAATTGTATTTACTGCTGTTTTAGCTGCTTTTCTGTAACAAAAAAAAAAATTCTAAGCTTGTTTCTTGCCTTTCCTGTAACTAGTCAAGTCCAGATACAGACTTGCTGAATCCAGGACTATTGGTAAGCTTCTGAGCCCCCCAAGCCTTTCTGTGTTGGAGGGAAGCCTTCTAGCTTATCAGTGGGAGTGGTAAGCACTAGGTAACCTATCTACCACGGGAAGAGTGGGTTTTGGCCCTGAAATTGTAGTTCATTGGCCATTTGGGCAGTTTTTCCATCTCTTTCTACTTTTTGGTTAAAAGCCCATTTTGCGTTTGGTCCCCGCATTTCCTATAACTAGTGTAATCCAGGTACAGATTTGCTGTATCCAGGACTGTTGGCAAGCTTCTGAGCCCCCCAGCCCTTCTGTATTGGACAGAAGCCTTTTAGCTTATCCCTTTTAGCTTATCAGTGGGAGTGGTAAGCACTAGTAACCTATCTACCACAGGAGGAGTGGTTTCTGGCCAAGAAATTATAGTTTATTGGCCGTTTGGGAAGCTTTTCCATCTCTTTCAACCTTCTGATTTAAAAGCCTGTGCTTGTTTCCTGCCTTTCCTGTTACTAGTCTAGTCCAGGTACAGATTTGCTGTATCCAGGACTCTTTGTAAGCTTCTGAGCCCCCCAAGCCTTTCAGTGTTGGAGGAAAGCCTTCTAGCTTATCAGTGGGAGTGGTAAGCACTAGGTAGCCTATTCTCCATGGAAAGAGTGAGTTTTGTCCCAGAAATTGTAGTTTATTTGGCTGTTTGGGCAGTTTTCTATCTCTTTCAACTTGCTGGCTTAAAAGCCTACGTTTGTACTTGTTCCCCACCTTTTCTGTAACTAGTCTAATCCAGGTACAGATATGCTGTGTTCCAGGACTCTTTGTAAGCTTCTGAGCCCCCCAAGCCTTTCTGTGTTGGAGGGAAGCCTTCTAGCTTATCAGTGGGAGTGGTAAGCATCAGGTAGCCTATCTACCACAAGAGGAGTAGTCCCTGGCCCAGAAATTATAGCTACTGGCTGTTTGAGCAGTTTTTTCCATCTCTTTCAACTTTCTGGTTTGAAAGCCACACTTGTGCCGGTTTCCCGCCTTTCCTATAAGTAGCCTAGTCCGGTTACAGAGTTGATGTATCAAGGATGGTTAGTAAGCTTCTGCTCCCACAAGCCTTTCTGTGTTGGAGGAAAGCCTTATAGCTTATCAGTGGGAGTGGTAAGCATTAGGTAGCCTATCTACCACAGGAGGAGTGGTTTCTGGCCAAGAAATTATAGTTTATTGGCCGTTTGGGAAGCTTTTCAATCTCTTTCAACCTTCTGATTTAAAAGCCTGTGCTTGCGCTTGTTTCCTGCCTTCCCTGTTACTAGTCTAGTCCAGGTACAGATTTGCTGTATCCAAGACCCTTTGTAAGCTTCTGAACCCCCCCAAGCCTTTCTGTGCTGGAGGGAAGCCTTCCAGCTTATCAGCTGGAGTGGTAAGCACTAGGTAACCTATTACAAGAGAAGTGGTTCCTGGCCCAGAAATTGTAGCTATTGGCCATTTGGGCAGTTTTTGTTCCATCTCTTTCAACGTTCTGGTTTAAAAGCCGCACGTGCGCTGGTTTCCCATCTTTCTTGTAACTAGCCTAGTCCAGATACAGAGTTGCTATATCCAGGACTGTTGGTAAGCTTCTGAGCCCTGCAAGCCTTTCTGTGTTGGAGGAAAGCCTTGTAGCTTTATCAGTGGGAGTAGTAAGCACTAGGTTGCCTGTCTACCACGAGAGGAGAGGTTCTTGGCCCACAAATTGTAGTTGATTTGCCATTTGAACAATTCGTCCATCTCTTTCAACTTTCTGGTTTACTGCACTTGTTTCCCATCTTTCCTGTAACTAACCTACTAGGTAGCACTAGAAAACCTTAAACTGATACATGCCTTCTAGCTTAGGAGAGAGACTTTAGAGTGATTAACTATCAGTTTTCTATACTTTCTTGCTGTACTGTTTTCCGCCTAAATGCAGATTTTCCAGCGTTGTGATTTTAAAAGCTTGTTTTTTTTTCACATATTGTACTTATTTGACTGCCTGCACTTTTAAAACATTTTTTGTTTAAATAATTTAACTGTTGTAGGCTACACACTAAAGTGTGATACCTTTTCTGATCGTTTGTAGTCGTTTAAAGCTGTTTTAAGTGTATTTTTTACTGTTTTTGCCTTATCTTTTCTAAGAAACAAAAAAAAATTCCTGGTTTCCCGCCTTTCTAAGCAAGTATAGTCCAGTTTTCAGGCTAGTGTTGAATTCAGGGCTATAATACTAGTTTCTGAGTTGCCCATTCTTTACTTGGATAGAAGGAAGTTTCTCTGTTCACCTGTAAGAGAGGGGAGGTTTGAGCAACCTATCTGTCCCTGGAGGAGTGGTTCCAGCCCAGAAGTTAGTAGTTTATTGGCCATTTTGGGCTAATTTCTATCGCTTTCATCTCCCTACTATAATAACCGTGTTTGCACGGTTTTGCGCACCAGGCAGTGCCAGTTAGCTACAGTTAAATTCTTCCCAGCTCCACTAAGTCTCCTCTTCAGTTTTTCCCTTGAAACTAGTCTAACTCTCAAACTAAGCACTTAAAAAGCATCTTGCAGCCCAGCACTTGCTCAGACCTAATAGCAAGCACTAATATACCCAGACACTGATTGCCCAGCAGGGCAAGGCTCTTTATTCACCCCTCACCAACCAAGCGACTAAGCAACTCACCCTACTATTCAGGCATGACCAAAGGGCAACTTCAGGTGCACTCTTCAGTCCAGCTGGTGAATCTGGGTATCCTGAGGCAATGTTACAACTGCCTCATGTACACAAACAACTCTCTCCTCCTACCACAAAACACTAATATTTATTATTTATTTATTTATTTATTTGCAGTTGGTTTACCAGGATAGTCCATTGGGCCATTTGAACCCGTTTTCAATGGAGTCCTGGGGAGAAAAGCTCCAATAGCACTATAGGTTACAATAGTTTAAAGATTATATTTATACAAAGGTTGCAGTTTTGAACAAGACCTTTACAATTTATACAGCAAACATTGCAAACATTGCAAGAAATACACACTATTGATGAGGTTGGAGTTAAAACTGACTGGCAATGGAACATTGCATTGTACAGCGGAGAGGCATTTCTTCTTGGGAATAGTTCATAGTTACAGTCTGATTCATTGTTTACAAAATGCATATAGTAGCAGCAGTCTGATGCAATATATAACTAACATATAAGTACTGGAATAAAAGTATATGGAGAGATAAATAGAAGGAGAAAGTTTTTAGAAGAGAATAAGATCAAGAGAGAAGTGAGAAAGAGAGAAAGAAGGAATCTAAGGCCTTGAATGAGGTGAGGAAGGGGTTTGTTTCCATAGAAGAATGTAATAGGAGTTTGATATAATTTGTTATGTGGGGAGAGAGCAGGAGCATTCCCATTGGGATATTAGGTGTGAGTGAAGAGATTTTTATAAGAGTAATGGTTAGAAGTGCGAATGGAGGGTGGTAGGGAGTTCCAGAAACCATAAGATAGAAGATTTCTGCCTGGTGGACGGGATGGTTTGTGCACTTCTATTAGATTTTGATTATTGGACCTTAGTACTCGATCAGGAAGGTACATCTTAAAGGTAGAAGAGAGTGAAGGACAGAGGGTGGGGTTAAAATGAGCTTATGTACAAGAGTTAGTTGTGTATAGATGAGTTGATTTGGTAGTTCTAGCCATTTTAGTTTTTGGAGAGAAGGGCAGTGATGGGAGGATGACTTTTGGCTGGTAGCAAATTTGGCAATTTTGTTGTAGCAGGAGGAAAGTTGAGATTTAAGAGAGGATTGTAGGTTAGTGAGAAGAGGAGTTCCATAGAGAAGGGAGGGATAAGAGAGAGTTACTTTAGTGGCAGGGGTAAGGTAGTTATTTTGTCGGTAGAGCATGCCTAGTTTTTGATGGGTCTTTTTGATGTTTAGTTGTAAGTGGGAATGGAATTTAAGCTGGTTGTCAATTTGGACACCAAGTAATTTGGTCTCTGATACCAGTTCCAGAGGTATATTGTTATGGCTAGTGATAGTGAAGGAGTTAAAGTTGAATGAGGTAGTTTTAGAGTGAGTAAATACCATTAGTTTGGTTTTAGAGGCATTTAATACAAGGTGGTTTCTTTTCATCCATTGCTCAGTAGTTGAAAAAGCTTCTTGTGTAAGTTTTAGGAGTACAGGGGTAGATGTGGCAGAGCAAATGATAGTTGAATCATCTGCATATTGGATGATATTTGAGAGAGGAATAGAATTCTGGAAATCATTTATAAATATATTAAAAAGAAGGGACCTAATATGGATCCTTGGGGACTCGGTTGGGGTATTAAGAAATGAGGAGGTGGC
This sequence comes from Protopterus annectens, assembly GCF_019279795.1. Classification (NCBI taxonomy): domain Eukaryota; kingdom Metazoa; phylum Chordata; order Ceratodontiformes; family Protopteridae; genus Protopterus; species Protopterus annectens. Next base: position 26,477,360 of record NC_056741.1, read on the forward strand.
CTTTTTCCATTTTACTGCTTGATATCGGTTAGATAAGTAGCTGGAGAACCAATTCAAGGAAGAAGTGGATAGGTTAAGTTTAGAGAGTTTAGTTAAAAGCAGGCTAAAGGTCTAGTAGAAGGGTGGAGACAATAAGGCCAGAATCCCGGGCTTTGTTAATAGTTTCAAGGAAGGAGAGAAGGGCAGTCATAGTACTATGATTTGGTCTGAATCCATGTTGTGTGGGTGTTAGAAGCTGTTTATCTAAGAGGTGTGGAAGAAGTTGTAGTTGTATGCATTTTTCTAAGAGTTTAGAGATAGGAGACAGGATAGCAATGGGACGGAAGTTTGTAACATTATTGTTGTTGCCTCCTTTATGTAATGGTATAATAAAGGCCTTAATTAGAATACTAATACTGAGAAAATAAGCAGGGATATCATCTGGAGCATTGGAGCATGGCTTCAATTTCTGAATGAGTTTTTTTATAGTAAAAGTGGGAATTGGTTTTAATGAGAAGGGAGGACACTGGGAAGTGTGGGAAGTAGGGAAGGAGATGGAGGGGTGGGTGATAGTAGAAGAAGTGAAGGAGTGGTGGAAGAACAGGAAAGAGTAATGGTAGAGGAGGGAGGAGGTGATGTGGAGATTGTGGTGGTATTAGAGAAAGAAGTAAGTTAGTTTAGAGATAGAGTCAATGAAAAAAAAATTAAATTGGTTGCTAAGTCAGTGTCAGTAGCATTTGGGTCAGTGGAGATACCTTTCCAGAACTTCTGAGGTTTAGTTTATTGTTGTTTTGTAGTGTGGAATGATGAGTTTTTACTTTGTTTGAAGTGTTTTGTATTCAAGAAGGGTGAGGGGACCTATTTTTAGGTAGAGAGCCCAGGCTTTATTTCTTTGCCTCATAATAGTTAGTGTGTTTTTTTAGTTTTATTCTCTTTGTCCTTATGGGAGCATGGTGGTCTAAAATTTTTAGGAATAAGGTGTTAAAGTGAGCTTTAGACAGTTCCAGTTTATAGCTTTTAGGAGTTAGTGAAGGATGTTGTGTTAAAGGATAAATGGATTCGGTATGTAAAGATGGGAGATGGTCACTAAGAGGATCTGGAAGAGTACCCCTGTCAGAGAAGTACTGAGGATGTGAGACTAGAATCCAGTCCAAAATACTGCCACTGGAGGGTTTTTGAGGATGTGTTATAGAGTTAATTAGTTGTGAAAAGTTGTAGAGGTTGATGTTGAGTGGATTTGTAGGAGATTGAATAGAAGCCCAGTTATATTCACATCTCTAGAGGATTTTTTATTTACTGATGTTGGTGGGAGAGGAGAGAGGATGTGTTCAAGGGTAGAAATATTATCCCCTGGGGGAATGTAGAGGAAGCTATACATATGTGTGTGTTGCTATTTGAATTGAGGCAAGGGCAGGAGTAGTTCATTCTTAAAGGGTGGAATAGATGGATAGGATGTCAGGTTTATTATGATTTATCCAGGCATGGAGGTTTGGGATTTTATTAACTATGCAAATATTGATTTGTTTGTGGTGGATGAGTTGGATGGGCCAGGGTTGGGATGGATGTCACCTGATAGTAGACTGCAGATCAAGTATGAGATTGAGTTAGAGAGGTAGTAGCACAGTTTGGGTGTAGGTTTGGAGGTGAAAAACTTAAGGGTTTGTTTTTTTTTAATAGGGTAGGAGGTTTTTGTGAGGTAATAAGTTTGTGAGTGAAAAAATAGGATGTTTTCTATAGGATAAAGGTGTGGGTGAGAGAAGGAAAGATGGTTAGTTACATGGAAGTTTGTGATTGTTTAGATAACATGGTGGAATAGGCTATTTAGAGGTACTAGTTTTTGTGTAGTGTTAGTTACAAGAGAAGAGGATATATAGAGTAGTAGGTAGTAGGTTGATGGGAGTGGTGGTGGGGAGATGATGAGGCCCTAATTGGAGGTGTGATTTGATTGATGAGCAAATGTAGTAGGTGTTACTAGTGAGGAGGAGACTGATTGGTGTGGAAGACAGTGGGTGTGGTTATGGTAGTATAAAGAGAGCAGGAACAATCAGCAGATTGTGTAGTTGATGAGAAACATATAGTCAGAAGGACAGAGGTGGTAAAATATGTGAGACAGAATAAACAGGGCAAATTATAGTTTACAGAGAGAATCAGTAGAGAGAAGTAGTCAGGATTAGTGGTAGACTGACTGCCATCTAGTGGACAGAAATGAAGCTTAGCTTTATAACCTGGGCTGGCAGTCCTGGACTGATAGGCTGAGGGAGATAGGAGCTAATGTAAATCTGGGATCTGGATGTAGAGGAGTGCAGAGATACAATAGAGTAAGGGCTTGGCTGCTGGCTATTCAGGCAGGGGAGCACACTGAACACCTAATTGGCTAAAAAGCAATAAAATACACAAATTAGCAGCAGATGTACATACTTCCTTGAGTCCTTCTGGGATAAGCTGGTTCAGTACATAGACTTTATTGTTTAGCGGCAGGATGAACATGTACATACTTCCTAGAGTCCTTCTGTGATAATTTGATTCAGTACAGATTGATGTACTTGGTTAGTAGTTCAGGATGGGACAGGACAGTATAGGTTGTAGCCGCTCGCCAGAACGCACAGCAGCGCCGAGCAGGGTTTAAAAAAAATATGCGAGAGATGCAATTATACAGACAAACTGGAAGCTAAGCTGTCTCTACCCAAGACTGGAACAGACAGTCAAGAAGAGAAGGTTAACACTTGCACCACAACTCCAGCCGCACACAGACCTACTAAAACAGCACTGGCAAAAAATACACAAATACACAAATACACAAAATCATACTCATAGGCAAAAACATCAGAGACCTCCAAAGCAGACACCCAAACAACCTGCCCTTCCCGTCACAAACCAGACAACACATAAAACATAAAATCAGTGTGCCGCACAATCGCAGCCCTTAAGGCGAAATAACATACCTAACACACTAGTAATTGGTGACTCTATAGTCAGGCACACTGACGTACCACTCCTGTCACCCCAAGGCTTTTGAATACTGGCCAAGGCTCTTGATGCCCCCATACTGCCTTTTTTAGGCAAGGCTCAAAAGTCAAAACCACCTCCGTAAACAGCACAATTAACAAAAAACTGAGGGTTATGCTACTCAACGCCAGGAGTTTAAATCTCAAAATGCAAGAGCTTGAAGTACTCCTCAGTATGGAGAACGTCAACATCTGTGCAGTAACTGAAACCCGCTTCAAGGCTCCAGAGAGCACCCCAGCACTACAGGACTACAACTCATACCACACGTTTTGGCCACAGAACACGGACCAAAACACAAAAGGAGGGGGGTGCATCCATATTCATCAAAGATACCTACACCTCCAGGTTAGTGGCGCAGCATGATACCGCTGAGATAATCCATGTTCAACTAACATTGGGCAAATGTGCAATGCAAATTGTGGCCTGATCACCCTCCATGACCCAGGACCACCACTCCACCTTTCTGGAGACACTGGAAAACATGAAGGGCCTACCAAACACCCTGATATTGGGCGATTTCAATTACCCTACCATTCACTGGGAAAACTACTTGAGCACAAATTCCCAAGCCCAGCGCTTCCTGGAATTCATCAACTCAAACGCCCTGGATCAGCTGGTAAACTCCCCTACCAGAGGTGAAAATATATTGGACCTGGTCATCACCAACATGGGCGACAGGTGTTCCACACCGGAGGTCAACCCGTCACTAGTTAGATAAGACCATAAACTAATCACTCTGGATGTCCACACCCCCCCCACCACCCCCAACTAAGGAAACCACAGTAAAAAACTTGTCTAAAGCAAACTTCACCTTACTTAAGACAGAGGTGGTAAGTTTCACAGCCCCCACACTAAAGGATAACGCTGCCCAAGATGCAGAAACCTTTACAAATGCACTCTATGAGCACCTACAAGGATGCATGGATCATGCTATCCCTAGCAAAACCAAGACTCACTCCTCTAAGAGAAGGAAACCAGTTTGGTGGACCCCTGCAATAACAGGCTATAAAATAGGAGGAGGAAACTAGTTCAGAAATAAAGCAAATCCCGAGAAGGAAAGACATCCCTGATCAGTATCAGTAAGAAACTGAGGTCCCTCATGAAATCATCCAAGGCTAACTTCGAAAGGAAAATAGCCAAGGATTCAAAAGATAACCACAAAGCCTTCTTTAGCTATATTAAGAATCTTAGTGGCTACTCGCAGATATGCACTGAACTAGTGCAAAACTGCACAAAATATACTGAACCTACTGATATTGCCAACATCCTGGCAGATAGATTCAGTGCAAACTTCACCCCCCTCTCACCTCCAAAAGGACCCACAACAATACCGGAAAAGTGTAGTGTCCTAAAAACCACAGACGCATAGGTGAAAACAGCCCTTTCAAAAGCCAAAAACACAGCATCAATGGGAACAGATGGTGTCCCAGGCTGAGTCTTACACAAACTACAGAAAGAACTAACCCACCCCCCCACCTAAACACCCTGTTCAACCTCAGCCTCTACACAGGCTATGTGCCCATAGAATGGCGCACAGCAACGGTTATTCCTCTCCACAAAGGAGGGGCCACAACTGACCCTGGCAACTATCACCCCATAAGCCTGACTAGCCTGGTCTGCAAGGCTATGGAGCGCATCATCATATGGAGCGCATCATCATGGAACTCATTAACAAAGACAATGGGAACCTCCAAACACTTGACCCGACCCAGTTCGGCTTTGTTAAGGGCAGATCATGCCTAATAAACATGGTTGACTTCTTCGAGACAGTCAACAAGGCCATAGACAAGGGAAAGGTGGTTCACAAAGCCTACCTTGACCTCGCCAAGGCTTTCGACACCATTCCCCACTCTGGTATTACAGAAAAACTCACCAGCCTGAACATAAACCCCTATGTCACGAGATGGGTTGCCAACTGGCTTACACACAGAACTCACACGGTAAGAATAGTGGGCTCCAGGTCCGACTCTAAACCAGTCACAAGTGGTGTCCCGCAAGACTCGGTTCTGGGACCCCTACTGTTTGGCATATACTTCTCAGAAGTACAGGCAAACACAGGAGGACTATGTTTAACCAAGTTCGCCGATGACTGCAAACTGGGAGCCATAATTGACTCTCCGACTGACACTGACATCCTCCAAAAGGGTCTTACTGAGACGGACACCTGGTGTCGAAGTCATGGCCTCAAGCTAAATGCCAAAAAATGCATAGTCATCCCATTTGGGAAAAACAAAACACCCATGAATTACCACATAGGTGGCAGCCCCCTTAATACAGAAGAGGTAATAAGAGATCTGGGGACCCAGGTAGATGGTATTCTCCTTTGACAATCATATTGCCAAAGTAGTTAGGAAATCCTTCTATGTGGCCCATCTAATTACTAAAGGGTTCACATCTAGAAATAGAGAGGTTATAGTGCCCCTCTACTCGTCACTCATTACACCCATCATAGAGTACAATGCCCCATTTGGGATGTACCTCACAAGACACTTCCAACAGCTGGAAAGACCGCAAAGGTACCTCATCAAGAGGATTACTGGTCTCAAACATATGTCCTATGCAGCCGGACTGAAAAAAATCCGGCTGTACTCAGTGGCATATCGCTTACTCAGGAGGTCATCTCTGCCTGACTTACAAAGCCATGTCCAACTCAGAATTGATGGACATGCTCCTCCTAAAGAAATGCAAGTCACTGCGAGCCACGCACTCTAGTGAGCTAAACCTCGCCACAACAATAAATAGAACATGCTGGAGGAATAGATTCCTGTCACAGAGACTCCCCATGCTTTGGAACAAAATTCCAAATTACATCAAGCACAGCCCCTCACTAACACTCTTCAAGAGAAACCTTGAGTGGATGGGTAACAGAAAATACACTCCTGGGATCACTTCATTGGCTCTGCTTGACAGAGCATCAGTTAATTAATCAATGGGGCGGTGAACGCCGACACACTCTGGCTACCCTTATAAATGCCCTCGGGCAGATAGCCTAGTACCTACCTATGAACCTAAGAGAGACACTGCAAGTTCTAGTATAAAGTCAAAGTAAACTTTACTGTCATACAGATCAACACAGAGGAAAAAGTGAGCATCACTGCAAGAAATTTCGATACTCAGGCTTGAACCATAAGAATTACAGTTTACAGAAAGAAGATAGATGAAATTAATAATAATTTAAAAATACTAAAAATATAGATATCAAAATAAGATACTAAAAATAAACAGAAAACAAAAAACAAAAGCTTTTTACAGCAGAAACAAAAACAAGTACAAGAACAGGAACAGACTGAAATAAAAAGATATAAAACAAAACAGTACTATAAATAAATTAGAGGCACACATGCAAAAATGTACCCACCCCCAATATATGCCATAAACTTACAGTTTACAATTTTCATAGTGCAGAGAGACACATAAAAGATGGAACTCAAATTCTTTTGATAGGAAGGTTCCAAGCTGAACTTTTACATACACTGAAGGCTATCCCAGGCTGGTCTATCACATTAGCAACATACGCAGGCAGTGGAAACACTGGTAGTTGAGCTGAGAACCCTATGCATCACTTTCATATACTGTAGCAGCTTTGAATCATTGCTCTGAAAAAGACACAGGATGCTCCCACTGACTCTCAGGTAAACAAAGACACATGATGATACCCTTCTATCTCAGGTAAGCAAAAAATGGTGCTACACATTTGGCAATGGCACCATCAACACCACACGGAAAAGAATTGGTAATTAAGAGTTTTCTACCCTGAATTTAAGGTGACTGTGTCTTGTGTATGGGTTATGTACAGGTAAGCATCTACCACATCTAGAGCTACCACAAGGATCTCTCATTAAAAATGGAAGGAGGCTGCAGGGTGACCATCTTGAACTTCTCTACTGCCACACATTAGCCAACAATGGACTGGTCTAAAACAGACCATTGCAGAGTCTCTTCTTGAATAGAGCAGAACTTCTCCCTCTTTAGGACTGAAATGAGTTGCTCCATTCTGTAGGTACAGCACAGCCCTGACAGTTCTATATGAAAGCAGACATGCCATACCATGAAAGGGAAAGACCTGTGCAAAGGATAGGAGGGACCAGTGCTCCTGGAAAGAGTCTCTCTCTACCAAAACGCTTTTGGGAAGGGAAGAGAAAAAAAAGTGGGAGGTAATCTGAGCAGAGTGGTGGCATCTCTGCTGACAGAACAGAATCTGACTTGTGCTCCGGCTATTTGGTTGTCTTTGGCTGTGTCCCCCTCCAGGCTTGTTGCTTTTTAAGCAATTTAAAATGGCCTTGTTTTGTCTGGTACCTATAAAAACAGCCAGACTTAGAAAAGAATGCATGGAGCACCTGGGATGACTGAATGAAAATGTGTTTTAATTGAAAGCATGGTCCTGCTCTTTATTTATTATTATTTATTTCCAGTTCGATAACCGGGTAGGTCCACTGGGCCCAGGGGGCCTGTTTTCAGTGCAGGCCCGGGGAGAAAAGCTCCGAGTTACATACAATTAAAACTAGCATAGAATTTTACACTATACAATTATGCATGGAGTTATACATTTTAGAAAACAAATTTAAAATTATATATTGAGATTTAACAATTGAAAAGGAGCAAAGGAGAGGATTAACAAGAATAACTTGAGCCCGGTTCAAAACATATGTACAAAGTTAGATGACTAGAGCACAGTTCACAACATACATACATAGATGGAGAGAGAGTTGCTTGTAGTTCATAGCATGCATACATTGTAGATTTAGGAAGGCATTTACAGTGCAGGGATGAGACAAAAGTGGCAGGATAAATCAGGAAAAAGTATTTTAGTATGAAGCGCTTGAGCACCATTCATAACATACGTACATAGTTAGACAACCTGAGCACAGTTCATAACATATATACATAGATAAAAATTCCCTCTAAAACTCTCTGGTGATGGGGACCAAAAGGATTAGGCCTCTCTCTGTCCTGTAACCTGCTCCACATTCTCTGACCATCCTATTCTCCACTTCCCCACCTCCACAACACCTACCTGCCTCTAGTCTACTTAACTCCCTGTTCCACCTGTCCTCCACCTTATAACCCTATCACTATAGTCCACACTGCCCTACAATAAAAAAATCTATGTTAGAAATGTATATATCTTGATACAAGTAAACATTAACTGTTAGATTTCTACCATGTTATAACACTTCTGCATGCTAGACTCCTACAAAGTTGTTTTAAAGTTTTTGCATTCTAAAGATTATATTCATACTATCAGTACTGCAAACTACTATGCTGTCTACTATTACTTTATAGTTGCATTTCTAGGGCAGACTGGGAAAAATGGTAAACCTAAAATCACTGTTCTATCCTTGTCACAATTGATAAATAAAAGGAGGCACTCAAGAGTTGTACCTTCACGGATGGGGTGCATGTACAGCCGTGTGTGTCTGTGGACAATGCAGCCTGTGGTGCCAGCTACATCACATTCACCTTTAATGACACGTATGCAAAAATATGACTATCATATCCTTTAAGTATTCATCTCCAGTGCCCTCAGTCTGTGACTCCCTAGTACTAATTAATGATTTTGGTAGTCTACTGTGACCATTTCAAGGACAGCAAACATGAACGCCCTGCTTAACCTGTCCATTTTTCTTTGTCATTATGGAGGATTAAAACTTGGAAAAATTCCTGATCCTGTTTGTGCTTCCAATTATATTACAACACAGTGAGCTGCAGAGTCCTCGAACAGAGAGTGACATGTTGGTCTTTAACAGAGTGGAAAAGTGCAGTTGTGTAAAATCTTACCATAACGGCAGATGTCCTTACCTTCACTGCTGTAGTATTCTCAACAATATGGCATTCCCTGCCACGAAAGCCCAACATCCATCCAGTGTTCCAAAGACTTCTGAATTTAAAAGGTATGCAGAACGTCACCATATGCTCCCTGCGTAACTCAGGGCATAAAGGTGACGTTCATGCTTACCAAAAACAGAACTGATTAGCCCAGGAGGAACACCAGTCCAAGGAACCCAAGAGGTTATATGTACATCCAGGAAGGTAAAGAACTAGGGCGATGGAGGGAGGGAGCAAATACTGCAGCAGTGAAGGCAAGGACATCTACCGTTATTCTAAAATTTTATGCAACTGTACTATATCTTTACATTTACTGCTGCAGTATTCTGAACAGTATGGGAGAGTGTCAAACCTCAAGAGGAAACTTGGGAGGAGGAAAGGGCAGAAGAGTCCCCTAAAATACCATGAAGAACTTAACTAGCAAAACCAGCCCTAGCTATAGAGATACCATCCAACTTGTAGTGCTTGGTAAAATGTATGCACAGAGGTCCAGGTAGCTGGTTCAAGAATATAATTAGTATCCAAGCCTTTGAAAAAAGCACCAGAAGATGCCACAGTTCTCGTAGAATGAGCCTTAATTTAAAAAGGAGGGCTCTTGCCATGAAAAAAGTGTAACAAAAGAAAATAGCTTCAGAAATCCAAAAATAAAAAGTCTGCTTGGATACAACAAGCCCCAAAGATGTAGGATGAAAAGAAACAAATAACTGATCAGAATTTCTAAGAGACTTTATTTGGATATGCTCAAGGCTAAGTTGCCTATGCATGTCCAAAGTAAGCAGCACCCACTCATTGTCAGATTGGGGAGAGAGGAAAAATGTAAGCAGATTAATAGACTAAGTGATAGCTCATTAACCACCTTCGGCATAAAAGAAGGGTTAGTGCGCAAAGACACTGTGTCCCTATGAAAAATCAAAAAAGGAGGACAAGCCATAAGGGCCTGCAACTCAGACACTTGTCTGGCAGAAGTGCTAACAAAAGAACAGTCTTCCAGGACAATGTTGCAAGGAAGCTGAAGGAGCAGGATCAAAAGGAGCCAAAGTCAATTTCTCCAAAACAAAATTAATATCCCAGGGACGAGGAACAGGCTTCCTGGGTGGTCTTGCTTTAAGCACGCCTTTAAGAAATTGCCTCACCTCAAATCTAGCAGCTAAAGGAAGAGAAAAGGGCAGACAAGCAGAGATATAGCTGAGAGCTGGGCCAAACCAGCACTGAGCAACTCACACAAATGAGTGAACCAAAAGAGCAGCCACAGTAAGTGACTCCAGGTAACGACAGACACAAAAAAGAAAACCTCTTCCATTTGGATAAATACGATTTCCTAGTCATAGGTTTCCTGGCCTCCTGTAGGACTTGCAGCACATTCTCAGAAAAAAGGCGTCTATAAGGAATCAAAATCCTATTACCCACAGTGGACAGGTGGGGATGGATAAGCAGTCCTATGTCTTGTGTGATCAGATCCACCCTGTGAGGTAATTTGTGATTATTGCCCCTGGCTAGATGCAGAAGAGGAGGGAACTAGTGCTGTAGTGGCCAAAAGGGAGTCACTAACAAAATGTTGGGAGCATCCTGTTGGATTTTGAACAGGAGTTTCGGAATGAGGAACGGAGGGGAATGCATAAAGAAATATCCCCCTCCAAGAGGATTAGAGCATATCCACCTTCTATACCAGAGGACCTGGGGCTCTGGCACAAAACAGAGGAAGTAGTCTGTTCAGAGGGGAGGCAAAAATATCCACTTGAGGAGTACCCCACTGGTGACAATGTACAGAAATACATCCCTGTGAAGCAAACATTTGTGGGACTGAGTTGAGGACCTGCTCAGAATGTCTGCCACAATGGTCTGACCGGAAGGGATATTAACTGCCTGAAGAGTCACTTGACAGCAAAATCCCATACCAGAACTGCCAACGGGCAAAGATGATAAGATATTGTTCCACCCACCTTGTTGATATACCACATCGCTGTGGTATTGTCTGAATACCCTAATACACCCTGGAGAAGAGAAAGACTGAAAGGTCTGAAGAGCCAGCACAAGAGCTCTCACCTCTGACACTGATGTGCTCCTTCTGATGACCGTACCTTCAGGGAGCCAAAATTCACCCCCGTCCTATGTCTGAGGCGTCCGTGAACAATTCCTGAGAGGGAAGAGGGGGATGAAAAGGGATCCCTGGATTCAGAGACAACTGCTGAATCCACCACAGAAGTTCCTGTCTGAGGCAAGGAAGAACTACAAATTCTAGAGGATGAACATGTTGAAGCCACAGTGACTTCAGAAGCCACTGAAACTTTCTCATATGAAGTTTGGCCAAAGGGAGTATTGGAATGATCAACGCCATGAAACCCAGAACTCTCAAACTTCCTGGTGGTAATGGAAGCCAGATGAAGAGGAGTATGAAAGAAAGAAATGAGAGTTAAGACCCTTGGAGGGGCACAGATGCAAACATTGGCACCGTATGAAACTTGCAACCCAGAAATACATGACCATGAGGAGGAGTCATAGAAGACTTTTTGAAATTTACAGTGAACCCCAGGCTCTGAAGAAGGGATATGGCAAAATGAAGATTTTGCAAAAGGGTCTCTGGAGAAGAAAATGCCTGAATCAACAGGTTGCCCAGGTAAGGAATCATTTACAGTGAACCCCAGGCTCTGAGGAAGGGATATGGCAAAATGAAGATTTTGCAAAAGGGTCTCTGGAGAAGATGCCTGAATCAACAGGTCACCCAGGTAAGGAAATATTTGGATCCCTTGAAGTCTGCAAAAGGCAATCACAGGAGCCAGACATTTAGTGAACACCCTTGGGGCAGTAAAAAGGCCAAAGGGCAAAGCACAGAGCTAACAATGCCAGGAAGCAAGAGAGAAATGCAAAAACTTCCTGAAAAAAGGATGAATCAGAATATGGAAAAAGCATTCTTGCGATCCAAAGACAACATATAGGCCTGAGGGAGCAAGAGAGGATACAGAATCTGAAGAGACAACATCTGAAAGGAAGGTACCTTTAGAAAAGTGTTTAGATGAGACAGGTCTAGAATAGGTCTCCAAGTGCTCTCTTTTCTGGGCACTAGAAACAGTTGAGAGTAGAACCCTTTCCCCATGTGAGAGACAGGCACCCCTTGAATAGTACCCTGAGACAAGAGCTCTTGAAGAACCTCTGGTAAAAAGGGAAGATGTTCCACAAGAGGATGAGGAATGCCCATAAAAGAAGGACAGGATTTCTACACCACGAAGTATCCTTGACAAATGATTGACAGAACTTAAGAATCCCAAGTGATCTGAAGCCAAACCAGAAAACAAAGATGAAGAGAATGAGGAATGTGGCTGGAAGGGGATGGATAGTCACACAGCACCTGGTTTGACCACAAAGGAAGGCTTTGTAGTCCCTGCTTTAGCAGGACGAGTCAGTTTGCCACTCTTCTTACCTTTAGTAGAAAGATGGGACTACCTATGAACAAAGGCAGGCTTAGCAGGGTAGTTTTTTTTTAAATTTAGGCACAGAAGAAACAAACATTTTGAAGTTCCCGTAAGGCCTTACCCTTATCCTGTAGGGACTTAAACAAACCAGCAGCAGCTTCCCCAAACAAAAGTTTGGGATCCATAGGGGCATCCATCAACTTAGCTTTAATATCAACAGGTAGAGGTTGAGGCCTAAGCCAAGAATACCTCCTCATAACCAAACCAAAAAAAGCAACCCTACAAGAGGCATCTGCTGCATCATAACTACATCTCACAGAATGATGAACGACTTGAGAGGAAGTCCCTAGCAAGGAAAGAACAGACGTTTTACACTAAGAATCTGGAAAATCAGAAAAGTTGACAGGCCTGAGAAAGAAGAGCAAATACATACCTAGACATATTGGTGTGATAATAGCCCTAAAAGCTAGGGTAGCAGACGTGTAAACCTTTTTGCCCAGCCTGTCCATAGTTCTGCTGTCCTTGTCAGAAGGCAATAGCTTGGGCGAAGGATGCGATTGAGACAGCTTATCAGGGGCTACAGACACTACAGAGGGGTCAACAGCAGGAAATGTTTTAAGAGCAATCGTCAGGAACCCTATAAAACCTATCAGGCTTCTTGGGAGCAGGCGGGAGAGAATCAAGCGCCTGAGAGGCATTGGAGAAAGCATCCAGTAAAGCAGGCAAGACAGGTGGAGTAGCAGCAGGTTTAGGAGACAACTCATAGTACCTCTTATGGACATCAGAGACCCGAGTACAATCCCACTTAAAAAATCCATCATCCTAGAGTCTGTCCCCAAAGGAAATTTCCTCCAAAGGAACATCAGGACCAATAGATTCCTCCTCCTCCTCGGACCTGTAGTCCAAAGGAGAAGGAATACGAGTAGAATAAGTGAGGGACTCCTCAGCAGAATCTGATTCATCCCTAGATAAACCCTGGTCTCTAGGCCTTTTAAGAGGAGTAGAGGAGCAAGAACTGAAACACCACGAGGAGACTTGGACATTATGGCAGAAAATAACCCCTGAGCAAAAGCCTGACACTCACTTTGTGGATCCCACAAGCAGAAGAAAGACTGTCCTGAGAAGACTCAGATCCAGGATGACAGTCGAGAACTGTAACAGGAACTTCTTCCTCAACCAACAACTGAGGAATTCCCCTAGGCCTCTCAGAAAAAACAAACAAAAAAAAATGTGGTTCCCTCTGAACGTCCCAGATGGACACCTGCAAAGCCTCTCTGGATGTATTGCTAGCCAGATCCTCACTGGCATCCAAGACAGTCACAGCAGAGAAATCCGACAACACAGCCAGGCGAGCCTCCGGGTTCATAACTACCTAGGGAGAAACAACTGACACAGGCTGGATAGCGGAAGATTCCAGTCATACTTTTTTGACCTTCTTCCATAATGGCTGAGCGTCAGGTGAGAGATTCCTTCCATAGTAGCTTTATCGAGTAGCTTAAGACGCTGGTTCTCAAGATACAAGGAAAGGAAAGTCTACTGCAAAGGGTTTTTGGAACAAACACCTGACAAATAGAACAGGACGTATGGTCATGAGAAGCACCTAAGAAAAAAAGACACTTATCATGGCGATCTCTATGGGGAATCTGTTTCCCACACTGGCATTTACCCTTCCAGGATGACAGTGACCTCAGAGGAACACAAAAAAACAAAACAAAATCCCCAACAGGGCACTTATCTTGCAAAAAACAGCAAACAGGCGTAGAAAGTCACTGGAGAACAAAAATGCATTCAACTAGCAGAAGACTGATGCAGATAAACAGATCAACTGTATAACAAATATATGTTCAGATTGGCGGCAAAGAAGCTCTGTTTTTGGTAAGCCTGAACGTCACCTCACCTTTATACCCTATGTTACACAGGGAGCATGTGGTACCTTTTAAATTTCAGAAATCTTTGGAAGATTGGTCAACTGTCAGGCTTCCGTGCCAGGGAATCCCATATTCTTAAGAAGGGTCTATATTACGTGATCGAATGATTAGGTGAGTGAACACCTAATCACAGACCATGTAATATCAAAAACAAAAAAACGTGAACAGCCAATTTAAACACAGGGAAAGATTTTCCTTGGCTGTTCGCTGGATTTTGCCATTTTCTCCACAGTGGAGCGATCTCAGAGTTGGTATATTTAGTTGGGGGTGTGTGGGGGGCACAGCATCCCACATCGGGGGTAGTGTGGTGGGTGGGTGAGGCCCCCCAGTTAGTTTGGCTGTAAAGTTAATTTTTTTTGTAGCCAATGGTAACATTTCCCGGGGGCATTCGCTATTTTGCAGCTCGATATTAACATGGTCGATGTTTAGGTGTTCGATCACCTAATCATTCCATCATGTAATATAGACCCGTTAAGAATACTGCAGCAGTGAATGTAAGGACATTGAACATTTTTTCTTAGAAACAGAAGCCTAGAACCGGAATTCAAGTAAAGCACTCAAATACATCCTTACATTGGGGGAGGGGAGGACCTGGCCTGCTCAATAATGTGTATGCCTGTTCTGGGTTTGAGAGAGCTCTCTAAATCCCTGACTTGAAATGCATGCTCCAAACATTAATAGTCTCTCGGACAAAGCAGCCTCAGTAAAGTGGATATTTGCAGAATTTCAACACACTGAAGGGCTCCTCTGGCAAATTTCCTATAATTAAAAAGGACAAGGGAAACACTGGAAGACGGATGAGAGACCTACTGTAATTATAGACAGTCTGAATGTGGGGCAATCCTGTTCTTGTACGGACAGCTCACTAGCCATAACAGACGCACAAAAAAGAAATGTTGAAACCTTGGGG